>NC_056728.1:132176854-132476854 GCF_019279795.1 Protopterus annectens
AACAGCCTGCTCCTCAACCTACGACCAGAATTCAAAGTCAGATGGAAGGAGTACTTCCAGCAATATCTGAATGAAAAAAACCCACAGAAGCTGTACAACCCCAAACATAGCCTATGATGGAAGAAGAGGAGGAACTCACCCTAAAAGAGCAGTAGTAAGGAAAATGAAGTTAGGAAAAGCAGCAGTCTCAGATGAATTCACAGCAGATAGGCTCAAGGTGCTGGGTGAGATAGGGGAGATATGGCTCCTGATTGTACTCATGGCAGAATGGAGAGATAGCCACATTCCAGATGACTGGAGAATAAGCATACTAGCGCAAGTACAAGAACCAAAGTTGCATTCACAACTGTAGGTAGTACAGAAGTATGAGATTCCTGTCAGACTGCATGAAAAATTCTGGAGAGAGTGATTGATAAATGGGTATGCAGAGTAATAGGAAGTAAGATGACAAGTTGGCAGTTCAGATTCAGATCAGGATTTCACACAACCAACCCAATGTTTGCAGAGACACATAGTTGAGAAGAAGCTAAAGATGAGGAAAGAGTCCAAATGGGCATTGGTAGACTTGGAGAAAGCTTATGACCATGCCCCAAGAAAGCTGATTTGGGCAGTCCTGCTTTGGTTCAACATCCAAGAAGTATTGATAGAGTTGGTGCATGCTATGTACAAGGACCCAGTGACTCAAGTATTAATATTATTCAGTCTCACAGAGGGGTTCCCAGTGGAAGTGGGAATACATCAAAATTCAGTTCTGAGAACACTGCTGTTCATACATCTACAAACAGGTTGGAGCGAACAGATAGGAACAGATAAGCAAATTTGTTTTATGCAGATGGTGTAGTATTACAGGCAGATTCTGAGCAAGAACTTCATCAAAGGATAGGGGAGTGGTATGCAAAACTGAAGGCAAATGGAATAAACCTGTAATGATAGCAAAGTGAGGAAGTCAGAAGCTGAGAATTGGGATAATAGGATAAATAGTGGAAAAGATTAACAGCTTTGAGAACCTGGGATGGCTGGTTGAGGAGAGGGGGTATCTGAATGAAGAAGTCAACTGGCACAATGTGTCAGGGGTAGTGTAAGACAGAAAAATGCCAAAGAAGCTGAAAAGTAATTTGTACAAAACAGTGGTGCAACCAGTACTACTATATGGTACAGAAACCTGGGCAATAATTGCAGATCATTTGAGGGATCCAGAGGCAAGATACACACTGTGAGTCAAATTAAAATGTAAGGGCATTAGAGAAGAGTCCAAAGTAGCTCCAATTGCAGATAAGGTCAGAGAGAACTTGTTATGGTGGTTTTCTGCACGTTTCTAAAGCAGAAGATAATCTGGTGAAGATGATTTAGGAGTGACAGTAAGAAGGCAAGAGGAGACTAGGGCATCCAGCAAAGAGATGGATGAATTGTGTAAGAGAAGACCTGTGACAGTCAGACATGACAGTTGAAATTAGAGTGGCACTGAATCAAAAGAGAGAGTGTCAGTTGATGCAACACCCTGATCCCATGCAGAAAATGGGAAAAAGAAAGTTGATGTTGAAGAGTTTGCTAGCTAATTGCCCTACCTTGATCTGACCACAGATTAGTATTTTCCCTCCTAAATGTTATTTTGCCGCTTTTACATAATGGTTTGAGTGAACATCTGCTGATGGCCTAAGGCTTGTGTTCAGTAAACATTATTTTAATAGTTTTTGAATATGTGGCTTAGAATAGCTGAAGCTGTTTGTTTAAAAATTACATTAAAAGGAAAAACAAATGCTATTGTGGGATATGCCAGACTTTGGGAAGTATTTCATGGAAGTAGCAAAATGCAGGAGAATGCGTTATCTAGCAGGAACATTTGTACAGTGGGGTAGTGCCTTGATAGACCTTAGTCATTTGTGGGTAAAGCTGCACAGAAAGAATGATAGATAAATGGTATAGCATGGCAGCAGATGTAAGAAGAAAACATAACGGAAGTGTGTGTAAGGTGCAAAAGGGGTTACCAGTGACAGAGAGAGTGTGAGAGAGAGAGGGAGAAGTATCTAATGTGATTTCACCATTAATAAAAGATGCACACTTAATGCATTGGGTGGACTGGTCAGGCCAAGGGCTAATTTTTTTTTTTTTTTTTTAATTCTTTTCTGACTTTGTTAGTCTCACTAGCATCGTTTCAGGCGAGACCCATGGTGGTGTTTCTTCTGCTACCAGGGGAAATTTGGCCAGGGCATTGGGGAACTTCTTTGTGGAGCTTTTAGATGATGCCAGAGGGCTCCTACAACAGTGAGGAAGAGGTCTAAGGGAAGCAGTAGCATAGAAGAGGAGGGAAATGCAGTGGAGAGTTTGGAGGTTTAAATGGAAAATTTGGAGGGAAAAAAATTGTTCAAAATGGAACTTCAGGATGTAAAAATAAAATTTCCGTGTGGTGTGTGTTATAAATTAGCTGTCTCCATGGGAGAAGGAAGTATGTGAGTCTGTAGAAGTGGTGCAGGTAACAGAACTGGAGTCAGCAGGGCTTACAGATAGTGAGCTGTTAAAATAATCAAGTAAGATGATTCTCGTGACAATTCTGCTGTTTCATTGGGTGATGGCAGATTACCATCCTCACCACTTCAGAAAAAGTTATCTGGAAAAGGAACCAGGTGATGTGGCAGCAGTAAAAAAAATGTAGCAGTGACAGAAAGTGAAAGAGGAAAGCAGCAACAAACTGAGAAATCATCTGGTTTTGTGGCAGGAGATATTCCAATAACTAAAACTTATGCAGCAGTGATAGCAGGCAAAAAGGAGAGCAGCAACAAACTAAGTAAAACTGGTTTTAATAAAAAGGGAAGACCAGCTATGAGAATAACAAAAATAACACTGGAGTAGATATTCTGCATGTGACAGTTTGGTAGCTGTTCTGGGTTTTAAAGCTCAGGAAGTTCAGTTTTTTAAACATATTATTACAAAGATTTTTTTGTGACAACATTTGAAACTGATGGTGAAATTTCTGGAACTGTGTAACAAAAAAGACATTTGTGCACATATAACGATCAAGGAATGAGAGAATGTTTCATCAAATATACGATGTGGTGGTTAATATGAAAATTATAATTGCAGGGGGACTGTGATTTGAGGGGAAATGTAAAAAGAAACGAAAAATGTAAAAAAAAAATATATAGGAAGTGATAAAATGTGGTAAATTAGCAATGTGGAACAGTAGTTAATTGAGTTATAGAAGAGGGCATTTCTGAAGGCTTGGGTTAGTAGATAGTGATACGGTTGTAACTTTTTTCAGACCATTTGCAGTAGGATGGAGGTGATAGAAGAAAAGGAGTATTTTAAAAACAAGAAAGAGAATAAAAAGAGAGAGACTGGGATGAAACTGGAGCGTGGGAAGTATTGCAGTTACTGAATGATCATATAACCATGAAAGACTTCTATATGGTGGATTGAATTTAAAAAGACAATATGTAAAAAGTGTTTCTTCAGTGGTCGGATGAAGTAAGAAACATGAAGTAAGAAACATGATTTAGGCTGGGTAGCATATTTTGAGAAAGTGAAGTATAGGAAATGTTTAGAAATGTATTCAGTAATTTAGAGAATAATACAAGAGAGAATTATGATATGGAAAAATAAATTATTTAAAAAAAAAAATGAAGGCATTATTGTTTAGCCAGAAATATTGCATTTGGTTTTGGCATACAGAAAATATGTACAAGAGTAAAAAGAAGTAAAATAAGAGAGAATAGAAAGTAAAAAATAAATTCCAGAACGTGTTAAGGAAGAATTGTTAGTGAACTGGATATAGTGCTTACAAAAGTCAATGTTGATTTAGTAACAAGACTAGATGATATAGGGTATGGAATGTACAAGAAATCGGTGGACTGGCAAGGAGAGTATTTTGTAAATGCACTGAATGAATAGGTTTGTTTATGAAAAGTTATGACAAGGGATATTATGATTTGTATGGAAGAAACATGAGAAGAATGAAATAAAAATTTAGAGCCCCATTACACTAAATAACACATAAACATTTAATGAGAATACAGAGTAAAATGGAAGGAAGGATGAGGGATATTATGGACAAAAGTATATGTGGTATAAAAAGGAAATTGTTGGTTGTAAGAGAAATTGTGGATGATAGTAAAGGAGAGGATACAACATTTATGGTAGTTCATATTAGCAATGCATTTGGGTATGATACTTTGTAGGATGTTATGGAGAACTATGGTGTAGGTAATAGAATTAGGAGAATGTATATGTCAGCATGTAGCATTGTCGAAAAGGCAGGAGTCAGAGCTGGATGTGGCAGAGTTAAAGATGTTAAGATTTGCACTGGGTGTGACTAAGATGGACAGGATTAAAAATCAGTATATTAGAGGGTCAGCACAGGTTGAACAGTTTGGAGACAAAGCAAGAGAGGCGAGATTGCGTTGGTTTGGATATGTGCTGAGGAGGGATGCTGGGTATATTGGGAAAAGGATGCTAAGGATGGAGCTACCAGGTAAGAGGAAAAGAGGAAGGCCTAAGATGAGGTTTATGGATGTGGTGAGAGAGGACATGCAAGCGGTTGGTGTGAAAGAGCATGATGCAGAGGACAGGAAGAAATGGAAACAGATGATCCGCTGTGGCGACCCCTAACGGGAACAGCCGAAAGAAGATGATGATGATATGTCAGCATGTCAAAATAATAGAGCGAGAGTGTTAGTGAATGACTTGCTGAGTAAAAAAATGTGCATGAATTGTGGTATAAGACAAGGATGTCCCATGAGTGGAGGAGTATTTGCACTATAATGAATGCAGTAGTGAGTGAAGTAACTTATAAAATGAAAGATGCAGAAAGAGGTGGTGATTCCAGTAATTTGGACATATGTAGACAACATAGATGTATTTGCTAAGAAGAACAAAATATGGATAAAGTGCTGGTTTGTCTGAATGTATGTTTACAGGAAATGTGAATGACCTTGAATGAAGATAAAGGTAAAAAGTAATTGGGTGATGTGGTAAAAATTGGTGTGTACATTTTTTATGAATGGGGTGGCCTTGCTTGAGAAAAAAATGGTGCAACTGTGATGCAATGGAAAGATTTGATAAAAGAAATGAAAGGAATATGTCTTCTGTAGAGGACATAGATTAGAATTCAGGAAAAAGCTTTATCTGGTGAATATGTATCCATACCTGTCAACCATACCGAATTCCTCAGTATTTACCGGTTTTGAGGGCAAAATAATGGAGTGCCACAAATTTCCGAGTGGCCCCTTTAATTCCCAATTTTTTTTTTTTTTTTTTTTTAAGGATTATTCATTCTTTTTTTTTTTTTTTTAATTATGGCTGACGTCACCACGCATCACCAGCCTACAGGGTGCATGCATGAATGACATCAGCTTTATTGGGCTCTTATTTAAAACTGTTTTGGAGGGAATGTAGCAGCAGAGCGATAATTTTAAAGTTTTGCAGTGTCCACCCAGCACCTGACTAGGACTGCATGCCGCAGGTCAGGATGACAAAAGAAAAAATAATTGTGTGTTGTCTGCTATGGGCCCAAGTGATAATGAAAAAATAACTGTGTATGATGTGTATATATTTAGCTACTAACGGCAGAGTTCTTATTCACAGGGCAGAGAGGTTCCTTCTGTGTGTGTTTCTATAGAGCTTCCCTCGTTATTATTGTGTATGTGTAATAGAGTGGTTTATAAGCAGAGTTAATAGTCAGTGTAACTAGATGTGTAGGGCTAGGGCAGATCCATGTATGTGTCCCCTGACTCTGCTCCATTTATTGCTGTCAGTCAGCTAATGGCAGAAATCTGAAATCTATTGAATGGTTTGAGTGTAAAATCTATTGAGTGGCTTACTTAAGCAGGGCAGGCAGATCGTGTGTCCACTCCATTCATAGTCAGCAGAAATCATCTAGCAGAGTTATTTATTTTATTCAGCGCTTCCCTCATTATTAGGAGAAAATGGTTTGAGTGGTAAAATCTATTGAGTGGCTTACTTAGGCAGGGCAGATCCATCACCGTGTGTCCGTTCCGTTCATATTCGTCAGAAATCGCAGAGAGTTATTTATTTGTGTGTGAAGCACTTCCCTCTTTATTCCATTCATAGTCGGCAGAGTGGGTTTATGTAAGCAGTGCTTCATTTTTAAGTAGAGTTTGTAGTCGGCAGAAATCTAGCAGGGCAGAGTGTTATTTATTTATTTTAAGTGCTTCCCTCGTTATTAGGAGTAGAACAGAGTGTGGCTTCATTTTAAAAGCAGGTGTGTGCTGTCCTCGTTCATTTTAAAGCAGAGTTGGCAGAGATCTAGCAGAGCAGAGAGTGTTTTATTTATTTTATTCTGTGCTTTCCCCCTCATTATTAGGACAGAGTGGTGAATGGTTTATTCAAGCAGTGCTTTGCTCATTATTAGGACAGAGATTGGCTTCATTTTAAAAGCAGGTGTGTGTTTCCCTCATTATTATTGGCAGAGTGGTGATGAGTGGTTTATTTAAGCAGTCCTTCCCTCGTTATTAAGCCGGGCAGAAATGGCAGATACATGTGTCTGCTCCATTCATAGTCGGCACTGTGTGTGAAGCAGAATTTATTCTTCCCTCGTTATTTATTTGTGTGAAACCGTTATTCTTCCTACGTGGGTTTATGTAAGCAGTCAGTGCTTTATTTTAATTATTCTTCCCCTTGTTATTAGGAGTTTATGTAAGGAGTGAATGCTTCATTTTAATTATTCTTCCCCTCGTTAGTGTGTGTGTGTGTGTGTGCATTTGAGCCTGAATTCCCTACCCATACCACCACTTGTCTGTAATATTTGAGTCGTATAACATTTGGTCTGTGCATCTTAAAATTTGTAGTTTTCTATCAAATCAGTGAGAACTGAATTCAGTAAATAGCCATTTAAGTTTCTGACTTCCTACCTTTCAGGAAAGGCATGGCAACAGAAAACAGTTTTTTCTAGCAACTTTCCAAGATTATACAAGCAATGTTTAAAATGTTTTCCTGGTTTTTGGGCCATTGTCCCAGACTCCCCCCCCCCCCCCAAGACATTTTGGCTTTTTCCAGATTTATTGTGCTGCACACAGTTCTTCAGGGGTAGAGAAGTTTAGTGCTGTTTAGACTAAGTCTGTTTGTCTTAGTAGCACAACAGGTAGAATACTTGCTTTTGATGTAAAATGCTGTGGGTTCTAGTAACACAGTATGTAGATGGATTTCTGATACTGTACTACGTTGTACTTTTGAAGTGAGTGGATGCTGCAGTCCTGAGAATGTCCTCTTTGGTGGCGATACCTAGTAACTATGAACCTGTTATCAATTTGCCATCCACTCCCTATTGCAATATTACTAGCTTATCATTTTTTTTTTAATGTAACATAGGCAATTTATTCCTGAAGGGCAACTGGCACTTTATTTGTTGATGAAACAATGAAATAGAAAGTTGTTTGCTAGCAGCAACCCCTTCGTTAGTTACAGATCTCTTTAATGGTGAGGAATTATTTAGAAGACTTTTACTTCTGCAGATATTGTGTATATTTACTGATACAAGAGGATTATAGAAGTTTGAGTAGACTATTATGACAGAAATGGTCTGAATTGGGCAATTTTGTCATTATTGGTTCATGCATTTTGTTTCATTGCTTATTGTAAAATGTTCAAAACAATAAATTTAAAATGTGTTGTATTATACAAGGAATATAATTTAATACATTCGGGAAGGTGTATCAAAGAACACATGCATGTTTTGTGTGCAAGGGGCCTAGGATTTGAAAACGGCCCAAAGCTAATCTTTTTCCGCCACTGGCCAGATGCATTTTCTTTGAAGGTGGGTTTTAATGCTGTTTCAATGAATGTGAGTTTCAAGGGCAGAGAAGTTTTAATGCTAAGTCTATTTTCATTGTGAGTCTGTATTGCTTTGTTTAGCAGATGTCTATTAGTGTTTGTGCTAATAAAATGTAAAATAAAAGTTTTAAATGAAATCCAAATAATCATTGTCAAAGTAAAGAAGTATGCACACCAGTTTTTATGGTAAATGAAGCAAAATAGCCAAGTAATGGGACATTGGAATGGCTGCAAGGGGGGAGAGGGGCAAAGGGCTGTGTATGGGAGGCCCCATTCGACCATGATTTTGTGAGGGGGGAAGGGCAGCAAACTCAGACAGCCCCAGATGGCACAAACTCTAGCTAGTCCACTGAGCAGTAGGCCATGGAGAATGACTTTTGGAGATCCTAGCAAACTACGATATTCTTTTGCTAAGATTAGAATATTGGCTGCCATTAAATGCCCTACTTTTACCACAAGACCCACGTACTGTAAGCCACCCAAAACAAAATCTAAGTTTCATTATCTTCTCCCTTCCCAGTGAACATCATTGGTACACATTTAAAAAAAATGGTTACCATTTACTACATGGTCTGGGGCCATATTTTGGTTGTCTGTACTTCAGTTTGCGTTTGAAAGTTGGTATCCCACAATCCCACCGGAGAGGGCGGGGTTACATAACTATGTATGCAAATGTTATATTAATCAGCATACAGATTTGTACCTATTTTTCATGGGCCTTTGTCCAGACTTTTGATGTTTCCAGGTTGAGAGGTATGTCTGTATCAGTAGGAAAAATAGCATGCATGCCAAATGTTTATGTGAGATCCGATGTTTTCCTTTTTTGTCTGATTCAGTATGTGGTTGTAAGATCCAGACAGATCCAACCTCGGTGCCTTGTACCAAAGCTTTGGATCCAAGAGCTCTGACTCTTACCCTCCCCACGGTTCCCCTCTCTTGTCTGAATTACCTCATATCTGATTTGCTGCCTGGCTAAACCAGACACGTGGACTGAGAGCTCCATCATTTTTCAAGATAAGTGAAAGCATTTTTCCTCCCTTTTAGGAATTTTTCATAAGAATTATTTGGTTAGTTAGGTGTTAAGTTACATAAATGATATTTTCAATTTGTTTTCATGTGTGTGTTATATATATGGTTACACTTCAAAACATAAACTCATAATATCTAAATTCAAAACATCGAGACCACAACATCTAAAACCCAAAACTTCTAAAACTCATAACATCGAATTTCATGACATTGAAAATGTATGGAACAGTGTATCATGGAACATGTAACTGTTATAGTTTAATCTGTTATTCTTCTGGTATCAGTATGAGATGTTGTAGTATTTTATTTATATAGTTATTTATATAGTGTAGAAATTTATACTATTTATATAGCGTTTGTTTTGCCACTCTATATGTGGTTTTTAGGCTATACAGGTAAGTGATATAGGCATTATGTGTACATTCTTTATGGTGATTGCGATACAGTGGGATTAGGAAATTAACTTTTTCCCACTGTAGTGCAATCTCGGAGTTGGTATATTTAATTTACGGGAGGGGTGGGGGGTGCAGGGGGGTTGCCCCCCTGCAGAAACATAGTAAAAAGTGTTATTTTTATGTGATTTGTAGTGTTCGATGTTGTGATGCAAAGTTTTGATGTTATGGGTTTTAGATGTTGTGATCTCGATGTTTTGAATTTAGATGTTATGAGTTTTAGATGTATTGAAGTGTGTGTGTGTGTGTGTGTGTGTGTGTGTGTATATATATATATATATATATATATATATATGTGTGTGTGTATGTGTGTGTGTATATATATATATATATATATATATATATATGTATGGTTTACCTATAAATAGTTGCATGATGTATGTGCGAACAACATATGTGTGAAAACAAATAACAACACACTCACAATAGCGACGTACAAATCAGCAAACACATAGTGTCGAACTGCCCTGCATAACATGACCATTACCTATGCAGACTGAAATTCCCTACCGCTCTGGACCCAGGAACAAGTGCTACCATGGATCCCAAGGGGGGTGCAGGTCCAGTATTTGGTGGGATGGCATCGGATTTTGATGTGTCAACTGATGACATTCTGAATAGCTGACGTTTCATCCCACAATGTTATTTATCACTATCCTGACCATTCGGCATATTTGTGTTTGTTATTTTCATGGTAAACCTGTGCCTTCGTTGGAGGTTGGGCGTCGGGCTGGCAACTTGGCACCGTAAAAATCCACTGCCAGTCATGAGCGGACTGGAGTTCTGCTGTGGCAACCCCTAACCAGGAAAAGCCGAAAGTCAAGTCATTATTTTCATGGTAAGCATATGTATATATATATATATATATATATATATATATATATATATATGTATATATGTATATATACATATATATATATATATATATATATGTATATATATATATATATATATATACTTATATATGTATATATACATATATATATATATATATATATATATATATATATGTATATATACATATATATACATATATATGTATATATACATATATATATATATATATATGTATGTATACATACATACATATACACACACGCACACACAAACACACATCTATGTATATAATGTATGCACATATATTAGCCTAGTTAAGTACATGTCAACACGTATTAAAAAGTGTTCCTCCTCTGGGCATAAAATTATCCCCTGAAGATCCACACTCGAGTGTGTCTTTTATTTGGGGCCTGTTCACTTGCAGGATTTGTGGTCCATTTGGGCTGCTTTTGGCTCCAGAACCTTCTGGGAAGAAAAGAAAAACTCATTTTAAAAGGTCTACTTCCTGTTCAGACAAGGTCCAAAATGTCTTCTGACCTGAAGGCATCCAGCTCTTCCCCTTCCATTGAGAAAGAGAGAGACAAGAAAAAGGAAATATCAGATAGAAAAAAAGAGAGAAAAGGATAGAGACAAGCCAAGAGAAAAGTCTAAAAAAAAAGAGACCTCAGGATCACTTGGAAAAATCTAAGAAAATGTCTCCCGACCCCACAGATATTGCGAGTCTGGCACCTAAAGTTCTGAGACAGTTGGATCCTACAGTTTCTAGGATCCAGACTCCCTCAATAAAAACTTTTTTTTTCACTGGGGCCGATCAGCCCCAGACTTCCCTTTCCCGATACTGCAGACATTACCATTAAGGCCTGCTTTGCTAGCCTCACCCTTGAGATCTACTAGGAGCCTCACTAAGTCAGACATCAACTGAATAATGAGGAAGTTTTTGAGTACCCAGATTCAGCTGGAAGTCCTTCTGGCTCCTTCCCCAAGCATAACACCAGGAACAACATCCTCCACCCCAACTGTTCAGTGTGCTACACCATTTCCATTTTTAGAGCTCTTGTATGTTGGATCCAGCCTTCACATGGTATCAGCTTCAGAGTCAGTAGCCCTGGAAACTCAACATCTTCCCTCACTCAGTTAACTAGAGTGCACTTGGGTTGAATGGAGTTCCTGAGCCAGAGCATTGGTGTCGGAGAGCCAACATGGAGCCAAACCAGAGGTTTTTGGAGCTGTCACTACTGCTCGGGGCTTCAGCGTTGGATAGCTCATTTCTGAGGTCCTCCTGATAGCCTTCAGCCCTTGGAATTGAGAGGGCTTCTGATTCTATTTACCTAAGTGTTTTTCTTCAGTTCCATTGGCTGAATAGACTTTAGGGGCTGTGAAGAAGACCTTGGCTGGACCAAGACAACTAGTACATGCTCAGAGTTCATATCCATCCAAACTTCCTTTGAAGATGGCTCCTACTTCTTCACATTCTGTAAGACACAGACAGATACCTTAGACTTCGATTCTGCTCTGCATTCAAGACCCACTTCTGATTCCAGTATGTCACCCTTAGGAGTCACAGGGCACATTCCCCAGAAGAGGACTTGTAAGAGGACGCTCATTGACTCCTCTCCTGAGTCTGTCACTGAAGATATTCACTTAGATGAGAGAGAGAGGGGGGGGGCCCCCAAGACGTATCCTTTCAGGACCACCTCAAATTGATGAAACAGAGGGGGGGTGGTCCACTGAAACTCCTCCTTCTGATGAGTCATTGTTTCGTGAAGCCTTTGGGTCCAGCCCTTCAATGTCCTGGATGGTCCCACCTCCCGATGCCTTAGTCAGCGTTATTACTCAGAAGGCCTGGAAGGAGTTTAATGTGGCAGAGTCCATTCCAAAGAATCCAGACAGAATTTTAGTTGTCCCAAAGAAAGAAAACTCTGGGCTAGGTGCCCCCTGTAGATGCCATGGTGGTAGCAGCAGCCACTAAAAAGGAACTGTCGAAGACACTTCCTCTGTCCAGCCCCCTAATGAGAGCCTAGGGCATTGGACAGACTGGATAAATGGATAATATGCTTCAGCCACTTTTTCCCTTTGTGCACTGAATTACATGGCTCACCTGACATATTTCCAGAGGGATTTGATTAAGAACTCTCAAATACCCTTGTGGGTAACTTATCATCGGATATCCAAAAAAAACTGTGATACCCCGTTGTCTGCCCTACAGTCATCATTGAATGTTGCCATGAGACTGCTATGTAACACAGCAGATGGCGCAGCCCAAGAGGCCAGTACAAGTATTACTGTGCTACGTCATGCCTGGATGTGGCTCAGTGACTTTGCGGAAAGTTTTAAGATGTCTTTCATAAATGTCCCCTGAGATGGCTCCACTTTATTTGGACCAAAAGTCAAGGATACACTTACCAGGAGTAAACAAGATGGTAAGACATTTTCTACCTTTGCAGTTTGTTTTACAGCTCCTCATAGATCCTTTTCCAGGAATCAGAGAGGGAAGATAAATGTGGTTCAAAAAATGTCAGCAGGACACTTCTGGAGACAAGCCTCCCAGAGACATTGGCATTTCCATGGGACATTGCCCATGTGGCAGAGGCAGTTCGCAAAACCCTGGTTTCCTTTAGCCATTTGCAGAGAAACCTTCTCTGTGTTCCTGAAGGCTTGCCCGACTGTTGCACTATGGAGGCAGTTGGTGGATGCTTCTCCTTAAACCTTTAGCCTGGCAAAATATAACTTCCAATTCTTGGGTGCTAATGATCATTACCAGAGATTATACAGTACAATATTTGGAAACCCCAAGACAAAACAAATGATTCCTGATACTTTCACCAACTCATTATGTATCCGCAGCAATAGAAGTTCCAAAGTTGCTGGACAAAAGGGTCATCCATATGGTCCCTCAAGGCAAACTAGGATCTGGAGTCTATGAAACATTTTTCTTCGTTTCCAAAAAGAAAGGGGACATAATGCTAATTTTGGATCTGAAAAATTTGAATTAATTTGTAAAACAGGCAAAATCCCAGATGGTCACAGTGCAGTCCATTCTACCTATGCTGAGAAAGGACGATTGGATGTATTCTGTCTACAGGATGCCTAATATATCAAGATCCAACAGCAGTCCAGGAGATTCCTCCTTTTCCAGCTAGGAGCCAGTGATTATCAATTTGGGCACTACCTTTCAAACTCACTACAGCCATCCAGCTGTTCACCAAGGTAATGGCAGCTGTGACAGCCTATCTCCGGCTACAAGGGATCCAAGTCTGTATCTAGGTGATTGGCTTCTAACTGCTGCCTCTAGGGATCTACTTCTATCACATCAGTCATTCCTGTTAGAGCTGACAATACATCTGGGCATTTCTTTAAACGCCAACAAAAGCAAGCTATTTCTTACTCATTCCATAGAATTCATATGTTGCCGTTTAGACACCGTACTTCAGACAGCAAAACTTCCCTCACCAAAGCAATCAGATATGTAGCTCTGCAGGTGATAAATTATCCCAGATCCCAGACTCCATTAGTATTATGTCTTGTAGGTCTAATGGCTTCCTCCACAATCATGATTCCTTTAGCCAGATATCATGTGAAAGTTCTACAGTGGATGGTAGCTGTGCAGTGGTCTCAAATACTTCATCCCTTCACTAAAGAGTCCAAATCATGCTGGTTTGCATGACCACACTCTGTGGTGGATTTCTTGCAGTTCGGTTACTCGAGGCAGATTCTTCCACCCTCCAATACACATAGCCACAGTGACGACAGACGCTTCCCTTCTTGGATGGAGGTGGGACATTTCAAAGAGAGAACAGCTCAAGGAACATAGTTTAAGATAGAGGTCAGGCTTCACATCAACGTCTTGGAGTTGAGTGGTCTCCCTTACATTACAGGCACCTCAGGACCATCTTCCAAAGGATGTCATTGCCGTGCACTCAGGCAGTATGCCAGTGGTTTGGTACATCAACAAGCATGGTGGTGGAACACAATCATACCTTCTTTGTTGAGAAGCCATGAGAATATCCAGTGGGTGATGTCTTTGAACCACTTTCTAGTAGCAACACACATACCTGAGACATCAAACATCCTAGCAGACAAACTGTGGATAACTATACTACTGCCTCATTAGTGGTCTCTCAACAAAACAGTGGAATGGACATTTTTCAGCCATTGGGGCGAACCGTGCTATGACCTTTTTGCTTCATACCTAAACAACAAATGCAAAAGTTACTTTGCCCTCATCCTTCCACAAGGACAGTCACTGAGAGGTGCTGTAGTCTAGCCTTGGCTCCTATTTCTCTCTTGTACCTATCCAACTATCCCTGTTATCACCAAATATGTTCAGAAAGCAGTGGAGTGCAAGACCAGGGCAATCCTCATTGCCTCCTGGCCTCAGCAGGAATGGCTCCCTTTTCTTTTCCCTCACCTAGTTCACTCATCATGGGTTCTGGTTCCATTCTCAGTTCTCCTTACACATCTATCCAATCTACCTGTACCAGACTTCAAGACCTTAAAGCTAACCACATGGTTTCTCCAATTCTGACAATTGCCAGAGATGCCAGGCTTTCTTCCCCAGTTGTTCATATCATACTTTCCACTCAAAGGAACTCAAAAAAAATAAGACAAGTACAAACTGAAGTGTTTCTCTTTCCTGGCATTTTCTAACAGAGTAGACCCCATTTCCACCACCTATTCCAAATATTTTAGAATTTCTTTCTGAAATGTTCATGGTTGGGTCAGGTTATTCCATAATTAAAGTGCAAGTAGCAGCCATTTCAAACTTCCACATAGAGTTTCAACAATGCTTCCCTCAAATATTCAAAGCCTTTCTGAGAGGAACCTTTTTATTGAGATCTCCAGTTTGTGATCCAGTCCCTCTATGGGATGTCACAATCTTATTTCAGTCTTTAACCCAAAACAAACCTTCAAACCAGCAACATCCATAGATATGAAGTTTCTTACTTGGCTCCCTTCCTTGTTTTTCATAAGGACATTGTGTCTTTGAAAATAAACCCTTCCTTTCTTCGTAAAGTAGCTTCTGAATCTAACTTAAACCAGCAGATTAAATTGCCAGTTTTCTTCCTCGACTTTACAAATAAAGGAGAAAGCACATTACACACATTAGACATGCATAGACAACTTAGGGTTTTACCTCCATCATACTAAGACTTTCAGAGAATTGTATCACTTGTTTATCTCCAACAAAAAGCTGGAACAGTCATTATCTGAGGTTAACACACTCAAGATGGTTAGCAGATTGCATTTCTTTTGTCTATGATTTTCAAGGGATGCCTTTGCAATCAAAGCCTAAGGCACACTCTACCAGAGTAGTAGCAACTTCAACACCATTTGCAAAACAAGTTCCAATCAGTGACGTGCGCATCCACAACTTGGTCATCAACTTCCCTTTTGGCAGCAGATTGTGTCAGACAAATGGATTCTAAATGTTGTTCAGGAGGGTGACAGATGGAAGTGGGAAAGCCTCTCTCCTTTTCAGGGGTTCTGTCATCCCCCTGATCAGACTTACCTGCAAGTTAGATGTACAGTCCATGACTTGCACATCTTTTAGCTCTGACATACTGAACAAAGAGTAAAAAGGACAAACAGACAAACCAATTAGTGAAAACTACAAGAAAAACCTAGCCAAGCTAGAATTTTAACTGTGTGATACCTTAAACATCTTGTAATAAAGGTCAATGGGATACATGCAAATGGCCCCATAAAAACATTGTGTTTCAGCTGTATAGCAACCAAATGTTCATGACTTCTTACCTTTTCTTTTTTTAGTCTTTGTGGATACATTCAGCTCAGTAAAGCCAAACCTCACTATTTGTAGGCACGCATGTTTCATCCTTCTTATGACCTTGTCAGCACAGCATAAGTGAACTTCTTATTTATACTGTGGAAAAACATGGTCTTTAACCCAGCTGAAATCCATAACCATTAAGGTTTCTGCAAAATATCCCTACTAACATCCAAATCGAAGAGTTAAAGGGTCACACAGATGAACCAATTAGTAAAAGCTACAAGAAAAACATAGCCAAGCTAGAGTTTTCACTGTGTGATACCTTAAACCTCCTGTAATAGAGGCCCATTGGATATATGCAAATGGCCCTTAAGAACATCAAGTATTTCAGCTATATGGCTTCTGAATGTCCATGACTTTTTACTGTTTGTTTTTGAGTCTTTGTGGACACATTTATTAGCCTAAGTTGAGTTTCCAAAGCCTACTGTTATTCCTCCTGCTTTTGAGAATTTTTTTACGGCCTGCAGTATGCTTGATAATCAACCTGTAGACCCTAAAAAGGCTGAACGACATTGTAAAGTTTCCGAGTCTTATAAACATTTGTTTTCTTACCCTGCAGCTGTTTCTATGTCTAGGCCTTTGCACAAAAAATCTTAATGCTAATGCTAATCCTTCTCCCTCTGAAAAGGGTGGGAAAGCTGTTAACAGGTTTGGGAAGTTTTTTTTTTTTTTGTGTACCCCTTTAGCCTTTAGAATTTTGTAATTATCTGACTCGCATATTAAAACATTTGTTAACACTGTTGCTGGTTTTCCCTCTTCAGAAGGTAATTATTCAAATTCTGAAATTTTTAATTCTTCTTTAGATAATGAGGTTTTGTTTGGTCCTTCCACTATTCAAGCACTCAAGCATTTTGATGAAAGAGGGACGTTGATTCATAGGGTTACTCATAGGCACCGGAAGCTGTTGAAGACTGGGGGGGCGGAGATTGAGAGGGGCACTATGCTTCTGCCTGCACCCCTTCCCCAACAGTTTCATCGAACAACAGTGAATTAGAAGGGCACCACCCCATCTTGGCAAAGTAAAACCCATACTGTTTCTGTGACAGTAAGAGCCACTTGCCCAACAAAAAGTAAATAAACTGGCATGCAATTTCACATTTAAGGGTTGCCTCTTTTGGAAAACCCTAAAACCTTACAAAAGTCCCACCCTTTACTCCACCTCTTTCAAGAAATAAATGTAAGTGGTTTTTCATTCAGGATTAATTGTTTATAGGTTGGTACTAGGCTATCGGCCCTGGGGCCTATACAAGACTAGCCATAACAATTCCCTGGCTATTACTTCCTTGGTCCCCTGTCTAACAGGGCGATTGACATGATGCCTGGGGTGAATTTCCTATCTCCCATACAATCGTCAAGATTCTTTTTGAAGAGGGCCAAAGAGGCGCTCAGCTTGACATGTATGGGCAGTCTATTCCAGAGTATGGGGAGTCTCTGGGTCAGGAGTCTCTGGGTCAGGAACCTATCCCTCCAGCATGTTTTGTTCATTGTAATGACCAGGTTTAGATCCCTGGAGTGTGTGGCTCTGAGGGATTGGGATTTCTTTAAGTGTAGCATGTCCAACAGCTCTGGGTTTGACATTGCCTTGTATGTTAAGCAGAGATTGCCTCTGACCAAGCGATATGAGACAGAGTATAGCTGGAGTTTTTTTAGATGGTCAGCATAGAGCATCCGCTTTAGGCTTGTGATTCTTTTTGTGAGGTATTTTTGTGGCCTTTCCAGTTGTTGCAGATGTCCTGTGAGGTACATAGCAAATGGGGCGTTGTACTCTACAATGGGTCTAATGAAGGATGAGTACAGTGGGGCAATGACCCCCTTTTTTCTGGATGAAAAGCCCTTAATGATGAGGTGTGCCACATAGAAGGATTTCCTGACTGTTGTGGCGATTTGGTTATCGAAGATAACAACACATATTGTTGTTAGCAACAAATAAATATAAAAACATTCTACACATATTAAAATGTATAATTTTATTGTGACATCTGGTAATATCTGTTGGAATTATTACAGTAGATAATCATGGGATTCTACAAATCATGTTGAGGAAATGTGGACAGGGAAAAAGAATGCATGTGTGTAAACTATTTCCTGAAATATGTATTTAATTTTCTTGAATTCATGCTTTATTCCCATCCACAATATTACAGTGGTGGCAAAATATGTAATTTTACCACAGAAAACACATTTAAATGAGAAGATAGCCATCCTTTCTCACTCACTGATGTAAAATAAAATAAAGAAATACTAAGACTTTTGTTGAACATTTCTAAGCTGTATCAAAGTGGATTGCTTTGATTAGTCTAACCACCTACTGCTGTTTCCATTTCACATTACCCATGATGCCATTTGAAACAAGCAAATATGTTTCCTCGGTAACTTTGCACTTGGCAGCACACTGACAAGGGAACCTTCTGAATCTGGATAAAGCTCCAGTTATGTAGTTTTAACATCTGCCCGTGCTTTGGTTTAAATCCATGTTAGCGTCAGTGGCGGCTGGTGACTTCAAATCACAGGGGGGCTGCAGGAGACGCTGAATGGGTGGGGTCAAAGGGAAGGGGTGTGGTCAACCATAAAGGGGAGGAGCTATGCACAAAACCACAAAAAAATAACTTTAATTAAATACGCTGCCCTGGGTGGCAAACCATCATTATGAAAGTCCAATCAAGACAAAAATAAGTGTAGAAGAATATAAATATTTCAATGCATTGGCTGCATGACAGCTTACTTAATATCTAGATGGAAACAAAAGGTTGTGAGGCATGAAAAATAAATTACTTTTTAAATACATTACTGGAATGCCAGTCAAAATCAAGTATAAGAAAAACCAGAAGCACTCAACTCAAACCACTTCTCCTTGCACTGCAATTCTAATTATAATATATTCAGCTTTATTAAAGTACCAAGCAACATGCTGAAAGTAGAAATCTATGTGATGCCCCCACTTGTAAAAATGTTTCTTATCCAAAAAGGACCTGCTGCCTGACAACTTGTTTCATGGGGAAAACATGATAAAAGTAAAAAATGAAAAGCAAACAAGAAACAAGCTCAAGATACATTGCTTAAAGGATTACTGTACAGGTTATGGACCACACATGATTAGCATTCTGTTTAGTTTACGGGTAAAGTCTGTAGAGATGACTGGAAGTCTCCAACAAGTGTAATGAGCTTTTTAAAATAATGGAATCCTGTCCTTTAATACCCAAGGCTTATACATTATCTAGTCAAGTATTCTCTGCATGGCAACAACAGAAAGGCTTTCAATGTTGGCAACTCTTTAACAGTATGCTTATTAAAGCTTACTTGCATCTTACGATGTCAGACAAGCTTACCTTATGGTCATTAAAGCATTGCTACTTAAACGCAGAGCAACAGGCACTTTGAGTAATAAGCATAAATCTGAGTAATAAGCATAAATCAACAGTACAAAAATATGACAGAAACCAGACCATTCTGCAAAATCAAGGACAGATGAAAAGCCACTGTAGTACTTATGCAGTGTGTCCTCCCCATCCAAGGTAGATACAACTACTCCTTGCCTTGCTTGGACACATCCAGAGTCACTACATGGGGGAGTGGGGTGCAACAAGCATGTCACAATTTGAAATCACTCTGGCTGACTGTGATGGCCCTGACACATTTGTCATACCTCTCAACCTCAAGAGCAAGAAATCCGGACAAAGCCATACACAGAAGTGGGACAAAGGCACAACAATAAGGACAATTTTTAAATATTGCTCTAATAAACTTAGAAAGATAAGAGAATAGGTCTTGCATTAGTATGAATTTTCTGAAGGGTATAAAATCTGAAACTCAAATGTCTGTCATTTTCTAACTTCAGTCTTTAGTGATTTGTCACTAATTTGCCAAAAAACACAATTTTATGAAAAATGGACCAATAAATGTGATGCAAAAATATAAAATAGACACACAATACAGCTGCTACCTGTCAAAGAAGGGACACTTTAATATTAGTACTGCTACCTTGGGCAGCTGACAAAATAAAATAATCTACATGCATTTCAAGTAATCTATAACTTTGATTATTACAGTTATTTCTTAATTGTAAACCCTCCATGTTTTCTTCCAAAATTGCTATTTTCTGGGGAGGGATTATTAGGGGGAAGAGCAACATTTTGAGCCAAAAATTGGGGACAGTTGAGAGGTTGGCTATGCCTAATTCTATAAAGCAATTTATTTGCATGTACCTCTCAACCTGTTAATGCAGTAAATCTGAACAAGGCCAAATATATTGGGGGCACATATAAACAGTACTAAAAATTGCTCTTGTATAAATTGAGACAGTTGATAGAACGGCTCTTACTTTAACATGCATTTTATGAAGGTTATGAAGTCTGAAACTTATTATTTAGTGACTTCTGGCAAATCATTTAGGAATTAAAACTACAAATTTTATGAACAACAAACCAAAAATAAGAAGCAAAAATCTATTAATTCTTTGAAAATCTGGACAGTTGGGAGGTATAGTTCAGCTGGGCCTGTCTGAGTTTGCTGCCCCGACAAAATAATGGTTGAATGGAGCCTCTGCAGCCATTCCAATGAACCATTACTTGGCTATTTCACTCCATTTACCATAAACACTAATGTGCATACTGCTTTACTTCAGTGATGAGTTGGACTTCATTTGAAAGTTTTATTTTGTATTTTACAGCACAAACATTAAGTCATCTGTTAAACAAAGCAATGCAGTCTCACAATGAAAACTTAGCATTAAAACTTCTCTGCCCTTGAAACTCACATTCATTGAAACAGCATTGAAACCCACATTCAAAGAAAATACATTTTGCCAGTGGCAGATAAAGATTAATTTTGGGCTGTTTTCAATCATAGGCCCCTTGCATATGAAACATACATGTGCTCTTTGATACACCTTCCTCATTGTACTAAAATTATATTCCTTGTACAATACAGTACACTTGTTAGAGGGTGTTTTAAATTTGTTTTGAACATTTTTCCAGTAAGCAATGAAACAAAACATATGCACCCATAATGGCAAAACTGCCCAGTTGAGAACATTTATCATAAAAAAGTCTACTCAGACTTCCACAGTCCACCATTATTAGTAAATATACACAATTCCACAGTCCACCATTATTAGTAAATATGCACAATTCTACAGTCCACCATTATCAGTAAATATGCACAATTCTACAGTGCACCTTTATCAGTAAATATGCACAATTCTGCAGTCCATATTCAGTGAATTCAGTTCTTGCCATAGCTGTCAACCTTAGCACAAAAACCTGGATGAAGCCAATAATGGGGGAATACAGTCTCAAAAATAGGGACAAATTTAAAATATTCATCTTATAAACTTAGAAAATTGCTAGAAAAAAAGGTTGTGCTACTATGTATTCTGAAGAACATGAAGTTTGAAATTGAAATGTCGGTCAATTTTACTGCGGACAGAACAAAAACAATTTTCAGCAGAAATGAAGGGATTAATACTGCAGACACGTCTTTGTAAAATGGCAGGGCACCAGAGCAAATCCACACAAACACAGGGAGGAGATGCAGACTCCACACAGAAGCCACCCCAACCAAGAATCAAACCAGAAAACCTATAGCTGTGAGGCAACAATACTACCACTGCACCATCAAATCTGCAAGGAATTAAACATTCAGAAACCTGAAGTCTGAAATTCAAATGCCGGTCAATTTTACTGCGGACAGAACAAAACAATTTTCAGCAGAGACGAGGGATTAATACTGCAGACACGTCTTTGTAAAATGGCAGGGCACCAGAGCAAATCCACACAAACACAGGGAGGAGATGCAGACTCACACAGAAGCCACCCCAACCAAGAATCAAACCAGAAAACCTATAGCTGTGAGGCAACAATACTACCACTGCACCATCAAATCTGCAAGGAATTAAACATTCAGAAACCTGAAGTCTGAAATTCAAATGCCGGTCAATTTTACTGCGGACAGAACAAAACAATTTTCAGCAGAGACGAGGGATTAATACTGCAGACACGTCTTTGTAAAATGGCAGGGCACCAGAGCAAATCCACACAAACACAGGGAGGAGATGCAGACTCCACACAGAAGCCACCCCAACCAAGAATCAAACCAGAAAACCTATAGCTGTGAGGCAACAATACTACCACTGCACCATCAAATCTGCAAGGAATTAAACATTCAGAAACCTGAAGTCTGAAATTCAAATGCCGATCAATTTTACTGCGGACAGAACAAAAACAATTTTCAGCAGAGACGCAGGGATTAATACTGCAGACACGTCTTTGTAAAATGGCAGGGCACCAGAGCAAATCCACACAAACACAGGGAGGAGATGCAGACTTCACACAGAAGCCACCCCAACCAAGAATCAAACCAGAAAACCTATAGCTGTGAGGCAACAATACTACCACTGCACCATCAAATCTGCAAGGAATTAAACATTCAGAAACCTGAAGTCTGAAATTCAAATGCCAGTCAATTTTACTGCAGACAGAACAAAAACAATTTTCAGCAGAGACGCAGGGATTAATACTGCAGACACGTCTTTGTAAAATGGCAGGGCACCAGAGCAAATCCACACAAACACAGGGAGGAGATGCAGACTCCACACAGAAGCCACCCCAACCAAGAATCAAACCAGAAAACCTATAGCTGTGAGGCAACAATACTACCACTGCACCATCAAATCTGCAAGGAATTAAACATTCAGAAACCTGAAGTCTGAAATTCAAATGCCGGTCAATTTTACTGCAGACAGAACAAAAACAATTTTCAGCAGAGACGCAGGGATTAATACTGCAGACACGTCTTTGTAAAATGGCAGGGCACCAGAGCAATTCCACACAAACACTGGGAGGAGATGCAGACTCCACACAGAAGCCACCCCAACCAAGAATCAAACCAGAAAACCTATAGCTGTGAGGCAACAATACTACCACTGCACCATCAAATCTGCAAGGAATTAAACATTCAGAAACCTGAAGTCTGAAATTCAAATGCCTGTCAATTTTATTTAACATTTGTTAATCAGGACAGTCTGACTTGGAACAAAAAACAATTTTCAGCAGAGGCCCAGGAAGAAATAATGCAGACATGTCTTTGTAACATGGGAGGACACAAAAGCAAACCCACACAAACACAGGGAGAAGATACGGACCCCACAAAGAAGGAACCCCAGCCAAGAATCAAACCTGAGAACCTGCAGCTGTGAGGCAACAATGCTACTACTACACCATCAAATATCAAGCATTGCAACATTTACAAACCACAGATATTATGAGGAACAGATCAGATCAAATATGAGGCAAAAATCTGCAATTTTTTTACAAATGGTGGTGGGTAGGGAACTCAAGTCTTTAACACCTGCATACAGGGTACAGGGTTCAAGCCTGAGGTATTCCCTACCACACCACCATAAGCACCTGGGGCATTTACACACACACACACACACACACACTTCAGTTAAAAGCACCAGCTAACACACACACAACTCCAGTTAAAAGCACCAGCTAACACACACACAACTCCAGTTAAAAGCACCAGCTAACACACACACAACTCCAGTTAAAAGCACCAGCTAACACATACACAACTCCAGTTAAAAGCACCAACACATAAAGTAAAATGCACCATACACTTACCTGTCTGTTCTCCATACCATATCCTGCCCACGCAATACTCACAAAGACCCGCGAGATCCCAGTAAAGCTCCATCCCGACGACGAGATCCCAAGCTCCCTCCCGAGACTGTTCTGACTGCTGCTGTTGCAGTCCGGACGCAATATATCCTCCCAGCGTGTCTGTGCACTTTAAAAGTGCACAGACGTCTCCTTGTGTCCCTCTATGGGTCCTGCCGGACTGCCTTGAGCATGCGCATAGACCGACGGTAGTCGGGACTACTGTGCATGCGTGAAGTCCGCGAAATTTAAAAAAATAATTTTTTTTTTGTTTTCTTTTTTAATTTTTAGTTTGAGGGGGCTGCAGTCTGGCAGCCCGATGCCACGAGCTGCCCCTGGTTAGCGTGCGTCGGGTCGTCCTTAAAGAAAAAACTCAACTGTGGACATCTGGTAAAAGTGTGTGTGTGGGGGGGGTGCCGCTTCCCCCTTGCTCTATGGTTCCAGTGCCTATGGGGTTACTCAGAATTTTTTCAGCCCTCTCTCTCTCTCTTTAAACATACTAAAACATTTGCTTCAAACTCTGGCTCCTTTTGCAAGAAGCAAAATAAAAAGTCTCAACAAACTTCTAGCAAGAAGAGGTATAGGAAAAAGTTGCAAGATGGTTAAAAGAAAAAGGATGGAATCTTCCAGAAAAAGAGGCTGTCTAGTAATTCCTTCTTCCTGTTTCTACCTCATACCTAAACCTGTCTTAGAGCCTCGTTCCTTGCCTTCCCTTTTGGCAGCAGATTGTGTCAGACAAATGGGTTCTGAATGTTGTTCAGGAGGGTGACAAGTGGCAGTGGGAAAGTCTGTCTCCTTTTCTGGGGTTCTCTCATCCCCCTAATCAGACTTCACTGTTTTACCCTGTTGTCTACAAGTGAATTCAGTTGGGTATCATAGAACCAGTTCCATCAGATCTGTGAGGACAAAGTTTTTAGTTTAAAAGTTTTCTAGTGCCAAAGAAGGATCCCCCTTGGAGACCAATTCTTAACCTATCCTTTCTCAACTTTTTGTGAAAGAAACAGTCAAATATCTTTCCTTACTACCTCTGTCAGCTCACATTCTTCCACTGAGTTTTTTGGTAAGTAGATTTAGAGGACATATATCATCACATTCCTATTACCACAGATTTCAAAAGTTTTCTGTTGTTTCCTGTGTCTGTGTTACATTGTCAGTTCTCTGCTTTACGCTTTGGGTTATCTACTGCTCCAGGGGTGTTCACAAAGTGTCTAGCTCCTATAACAGCCCATTGCAGACAATAAGGGATTCATATTTCCTTATTTTAATGACTTATTTTTGCAGAGTCTTCCTCAGTAGAAATAACTACATGGGTAAGAAATCTCCTTATCTGCCTAGGATTCCAGATCAACTTTCAAAAGTGTTCCTTGAGTCCTTTTCCCAAAATAGAAAATTTTCAGAGCCTTCTGGATATCTGCATGCAAAAGGCTTTCCTTCCTCATGAAAAAGTAGACCCTGAGTTTCTCCATTAATTCTCAGCCTTTTGCTAGGGACTGCCAAAAGTTTCTGTGGTTCATGGTATCAGTGATTCTCATGATGATTCTTGACGGATTACAGATGAGAAAAACACAATGGTTACTAAAAATTGTTGGATACCAGCATCTGCTCCACTGATTTTTCAGATTCAAGTGTTAGGCTTTTTACTTCGGTGGAGGGACCAGATGTCCTTAAACCCATGTCTTCCTTTCTCTATCACATCCCATGCACAATCTGTGGCAGCAGTTGCTTCGGATTTTACATGGAGAGCTATGTCCATGGGAATAAAGTGCAAGTTCTTTCATGTGCTTTAGCCTGTACTGTTTATTCAAATGTAAAATAGATGTGTGTTATTCTTGTTTCATTTCTCTTTACCATTTGTGGTCATAAGGACCTCTTCAAGTGATCAAAGACAACACCATAAGTAATATGGTACATAAACAGGGGGCATTGGGATCTGTCCTCTGTGCAGGCTGGCTATGATGGCTTAGGAGATCACAATTCAGCACTGTTTTAAACTTCCAAGCTTCTTGCATTCTGTCAGAGCAAAACAGAGTGGCAGACAAGCTGAGTAGGACCAGGACAGACTCTTATGATTGGAAATTGAATGATGGAATCTTCCAGGAACTGATCCAGTTGTGGGAGCTTCTCAAGTAAATCTGTTTGCCTTCTTTAAAAACAGACAACTGGACAGATTCAGCTCCATGTTTCCTCGCAAGCAGGCCTGCAACACAGATATGTTTCCTTTGTCTTCAGTGGAAATGTTCCTTTACTCCTTTCCATTAATATCCAGGGTCATTCTGGAGACTCAGAAGGACTCTTCAAATGCCATTTTTGTAACTTCCTTCTGGCCCAGGCAACATGGTTCTCCCTTCTTGTGCAATTGGCCTGGGGCAACATACCACAAGCTTCCTCACAAATGGATCTACTCACACAAGATGGGGGAGTTTGATACACCCCACTGTCAAAGAACTTCATCCGACTGCCTGGAAGATTCATTTTGGATGCCTTTTAGGCACATATTTTTGGGAATTTGCAGCAGATGTTAAAGGAAGCAAAGAAGCCTGCTACTATAAAATTTTATCTGTTCATAAATGGAAGAGATTTGCTAGATGGTGCTGCACAAGCAATCAGGATCCATTGTAGATTTATTTGCCACCGGTTTTGCAATAGTTGTGTTACTATTCTGTAACCATTCTTGCTCCTCTTTCAGGGTTGATCTTTTTGACCATTTCTGAATGTCTGCCCATGGATTTTACCCTTTCTTAGTCTTTGGTCAGGCTATTCTTGAAGTGGGATTTACATTTAAGACTACCTAGAAAACACCTAGTTGGGATCTTGATTTTTTGCTGGAAAAGTTAAAACTGTCTCCTTTGGAATCAGTTCATCTGGCTGACTTGCTCTTCATTACTTAGAAGACTGTTTTACTCATCAATCTAACATTTGCAAGAAGAGTATCTGAGTTGCAAGCTGTTATGATGGGGCAACCCTAATTGGCATTCCATAGTATCAGAGTTACAGTAATACCAAATCTCTCAATTATGCCTGATGTGGATTCAGAGTTTGCTTTTAATCAAGCCGTCGGTCTCCCTGTCTTCTTTCCAAAGCCTAAAACCAGGGAGAAAAGATTCTTCATACTCTGGGTGTCTACAGAAGAGTCAGATTTGACAGACTTCAATCCTTTCAAAAAACTGAATGGGTGATCTGATTGTTGTCAATTTTCATTCATTCCTCAACAGTTGGGTTTGGATCTGACCCTCAGATCCAACTCTGCCATTAATTTAGCTCACAGACTCAAAAAAACTCTCAAACTCCTTCCTTACTCATAATGCAACAACCCCTAACATATCTCACATCTCGTTTCCACTTTTGCATTTGGACGTGATTGCCTTGAGCTCTCAAGCAACTTTAGTGAAGAGATAAGTTTATAACTATTTTTATCTTTATATTTTATCTTTATATATATATATATATATATATATATATATATATATATATATACGATTTTTAGTTTTTCGATTATCAGTCCTCCCTTTTGCACTGTTCTAGTCTAATTTTTTACCATGGTTGGTAATTTCATCTTTCCCCTTTTTCCCCTCTTACACTTTTTTAGTGTAACTTTTCTTACTCTCTCTGGTAATTCCTTATTTCTTTTTGTACAAAAAAACCCAAAAAAACTCCTTTTCTATTTTTTATGTTAAGTGTATGAAAAAGGTCCTTTTGAGTTTAATAAGTGCCAGGAATGTGGACACAAGTTGCCCCTATCCAGTGCATACGCCTTGTGTGTATATTGCTTGGGACCAGATGTTTGCAAGACCTTCAATCCACGAGCTATAGCAAACAGAAAAGAAATAAAATATTCATAAACAGATTGTTACCTACATCCTTTACAGAAACTGTTGCTGGGACTTAACCCCCCCCCTCCCATCCAAGTCAAAGGAGAATTCATCTAAACCTTCAATGTCTTTGGGATCCTTGACTCCCTCGTCAGATCCTACCACAGAACCACTAGGGAAGAAGTATAAGTCGGATCTGAAGACTGCTTCTGCTCAGCCGGCATCGGAGCTGACAAAGGCCTCCTTGGATCCTAACTCTTTAGATCTCAAGCCTTAACCCAGAACCAAATATTCATGATCTGTTGACCTGGTACCCTCGAGAGTACCATCACCATTTCTTGAATCCCACCTGTAATCTGGGTCACCATTGCTAGGTTCCCGCCATTCTTCCAGAAGTCTGACTGAGGGTAATGTGGACAGGATCATGAGGAAATTCTTCTTGATGCAGATTCAGATGGTTATTCTCCTGGCTCCTACCCCTTCAGATCAGGAAGCCCTAGTTTGTATTATTCCACCAATATCGGCTCCTACTCTGATCTGACCTGTTGTTTCGGAGCTGTTGGATCCAAGTCTCCCAGGACCATTATGATCAGATCTAAAGATGTCAGTATCTTTGTCTCTGAGACTGTCTGTGAGTGCATCGGCTCATATGGTTTTGGAGCTGGGCAACTCTTGGAGCCGAAGTGTCCCTGTCAGATCCAAGTTGTTAACAGTTGACTACGAAGTTTTTGGAGCGGTCTCTTCCTCTTGGAGCCTCGGCTGTGGTCTCCACATTGAATCGACTGCCTTCGGGGCAGGGGCGTATTGGAGCAGAAGCATAGCTTCTCGGCTCCATTGATTTCCTTCTCCCTGGAGCTTTCTGACTTTGAGGTGGTGGAGAAGGTTTTCCCTGCTTCTGCAGGACAGATGGTTCCTGCTTCCTCAGATCTTCCCTCTAGATCTTGTGTGTCTCTCTGCCTTGAGCCTTATCATTCTGCACCACAGAGACAACCATTCCAAAGTCCCCAGGTTACCCATTAGGATATTACAGTCTCTTCCGACACTTCTCCAGAGCACCCCACTTAAGTCGTCCTTGGGAAGAGGAAGTGCAAGAGGAGGCACTTAGACTCCCCTCAAGAGTCAATCACAGAAGATACTGATTTTGATGAAGGGGAACGGTCTCCAAGATCACCACCTTGAGAGAAGTGGTTAGTGTACAGATAACCCTTTTCCAGGGGAATCTGTATTCTTGGAGGCCTTTGAGCCTGGCCCGTCTACCTCCTGGGAAACTCCACCTGCTGATGAGCTCATTGCCTTGATCTCTAGGTGGGTGTGGAAGGAGACAGACAGAGCCGAGACAGTCCCCAAAAGACCAGATCGAATTTTGGCACTACCTATAGGAAAAGAGTTTTGGAGCAAGAGAATGCCATTAGATGCTATGGTCTTGGTGGAGGCCACCAAGAAGGAATTTGCTGAGCAGAGTTCCTCTGTCCATCACCCTAACAGGTAGTCTATGATAATCAATAAACACAGGAAACCGTCAACTCAGTAAATCAATGGTACAATCTGTTCCCTCTGGCTCAGATTCGAAATACTGGCACTCCGAAGTGGTATAGAAAACTTCCTTTATTCATACAATGGTTAAGCGCTTTCATCTAAAACACTTAGACTTCCTCAGAACAAAGTCATCTCTTGTCCATTAGGTTTATATACATTCATTTCCAATCAAATAATTAATTAATTAATTAATTAATTAATTAATTAATTACAGTGTAAATTTTAAAAGTTTAAAAATTTAAAGTGCCAGTGTGCCATTTATTTAAAATAGTCATTTAAAAATTCATTTAAGCATTACCAATAAATACCTTTACTTATCCAAGTGAGTACAGTCAGTTAACTCTCTACACACTAAACAATGGGTGATTTAGAATAATTTTAATAGTGCAAATTCCATGCATTGGGTTAGCAACTGCAATCCCAATAAATCTGTCTACCCCATGTTTGCCAGGATTGGTTTTACAGATATATGATCATTCAACCCTGGCGGGGTAGATGCATCTAACTTGATTTGCCATCTAGTTTCTAACTCACCCAGTTTCTTCCTGATGTTCCCTCCCCTAGGATTCTCTTTGGCTATGTCTAAAATGCCAAAATAAAACATACTACAATTACTGTTTTCTTCCAGATGTCTCCATAGAGCATTTTTTGTGTCATTTTTCTTAATACAATAGTAGTGGTCATATATTCTTTCTCTCAGACTTCTGTCAGTCTTCCCAACGTAGTAACTAGGACACTTGGAACATTTAGCAAGATACACTAGGTGAGAAGTCCTACAATTGCCTTTCCTAAACTTTATCACAGTCCCAATTGTGTCTTCCAGTTTGATACTATTTTCTAAATATATGTACCTGCACTGGTTGCATGTACCACATCTAGTTGTTCCTTTCCCCTCCAGTAAATTTGCCCTAGTGTATATTTTCCTTTCTAGTTCCATTTTCATATTACACCTATTCCTAGAAACAAATCTAGGTGTATCTCCCACTATATCCACAATCCTCCTGTCCATTTTTAATATGTTCCAATAATTGGAAATAATATTTTTAATATTAGTGGTCCAAGGAGTATGTTGTAGTATGCAGGCTCTGGTGTAGTCAATGTGGTTCTCACTACTTGTGTCATCAAGGTTATTTACCTTAACCAGGGGTCCTTTCCCCAACAAGGGTACATACTTTTTACCCCATTCATTCTCTACATATATGGTTACATTTTCAACCATCCATCTGGGGTACCCCCTTTGAATGAACATATCCCCTATAAATTGCAACTCCATAACCAGATCTGTGTATTCCGATGTCATCCTAGCGGCCCTAATGCATTGCCCCTTGATTATACTCTTTTTTTGTGTAGTGGGGTGGGAGCTTGTGTATTCTAAATATCCATTGCTGAAGGTCTCTTTCCTAAAAATTTTAGATCTAATTTTTCCATCATCCACTACAATTAATGTATCTAAATAGGGCATAGAGTGTGAATCCACACTGAAAGTAAATTTCAGGTCATTACTTCTTGAATTTAAATAACCCATGAATAATTCTAATTCTTCTCTATTACTTTTCCAAATCAAAAATATGTCATCCAAAAATCGATAGTAGCAGGATACCTCATGAAACCACTTGCTTGTGAATATATATTCAACTTCCCAATCATATAGATACAAATTGGCAAAAATGGGGGCGCAAGCTGCCCCCATTGCCACTCCTTTTGTTTGAATATAGTATTCACCTTCAAACATTATATAATTCTGCTTCAAAATCAATTCCATGAACTCCACAGTTAATTCTATCTTGTCATGTGAGTAATTACTCAATTTCCTCATACAGTTGTCTAACCTGAACAACCCATCCTCCTGTGGGATATTGGAAAACAAGTCCACTACGTCTATAGTCACTAGTAGTGCTCCAGGTGTTATCATATCATTCGTTAACCTGCCCAAGAATCAATAATAATATGATTGATGGACTTGTATAGTGGTTTCAACCATCCGTCAACTACTTTACCAAAATTGAAAGTTTTTGATCTGTTGCCCGAAATAATGGGCCTGAAAGGAGGGTCCAATAAGTTCTTATGGATCTTGGGGATACCTACCATAGTGCTTATAATGGGAGAAGCAAGTGGTTTCATGAGGTATCCTGCTACTATCGATTTTTGGATGACATATTTTTGATTTGGAAAAGTAATAGAGAAGAATTAGAATTATTCATGGGTTATTTAAACTCAAGAAGTAATGACCTGAAATTTACTTTCAGTGTGGATTCACACTCTATGCCCTATTTAGATACATTGATTGTAGTGGATGATGGAAAAATTAGATCTAAAATTTTTAGGAAAGAGACCTTCAGCAATGGATATTTAGAATACACAAGCTCCCACCCCACTACACAAAAAAGAGTATAATCAAGGGGCAATGCATTAGGGCCGCTAGGATGACATCGGAATATACAGATCTGGTTATGGAGTTGCAATTTATAGGGGATATGTTCATTCAAAGGGGGTACCCCAGATGGATGGTTGAAAATGTAACCAGATATGTAGAGAATGAATGGGGTAAAAAGTATGTACCCTTGTTGGGGAAAGGACCCCTGGTTAAGGTAAATAACCTTGATGACACAAGTAGTGAGAACCACATTGACTACACCAGAGCCTGCATACTACAACATACTCCTTGGACCACTAATATTAAAAATATTATTTCCAATTATTGGAACATATTAAAAATGGACAGGAGGATTGTGGATATAGTGGGAGATGCACCTAGATTTGTTTCTAGGAATGGGTGTAATATGAAAATGGAACTAGAAAGGAAAATATACACTAGGGCAAATTTACTGGAGGGGAAAGGAACAACTAGATGTGGTACATGCAACCAGTGCAGGTACATATATTTAGAAAATAGTTTCAAACTGGAAGACACAATTGGGACTGTGATAAAGTTTAGGAAAGGCAATTGTAGGACTTCTCACCTAGTGTATCTTGCTAAATGTTCCATGTGTCCTAGTTACTACGTTGGGAAGACTGACAGAAGTCTGAGAGAAAGAATATATGACCACTACTATTGTATTAAGAAAAAGGACACAAAAAATGCTCTATGGAGACATCTGGAAGAAAACAGTAATAGTAGTTTGTTTTATTTTGGCATTTTAGACATAGCCAAAGAGAATCCTAGGGGAGGGAACATTAGGAAGAAACTGGGTGAGTTAGAAACTAGATGGCAAATCAAGTTAGATGCATCTACTCCACCAGGGTTGAATGATCATATATCTGTAAAACCAATCCTGGCAAACATGGGGTAGACAGATTTATTGGGATTGCAGTTGCTAACCCAATGCATGGAATTTGCACTATTAAAATTATTCTAAATCACCCATTGTTTAGTGTGTAGAGAGTTAACTGACTGTACTCACTTGGATAAGTAAAGGTATTTATTGGTAATGCTTAAATGAAATTTTAAATGACTATTTTAAATAAATGGCACACTGGCACTTTAAATTTTTAAACTTTTAAAATTTACACTGTAATTAATTAATTAATTATTTGATTGGAAATTAATGTTTAGGTAGTCTATGATGCTAGACAGATTTGGGAAGTGTGTGTTTGATTCATTAATTTTGCCCTCAGCTCACTGAACTACCTGGCACACTTTACGAGACTACAAAGGGACTTGATGAAGGAACTGTTAAAAATCCCTTTCCAGGACTATTACTGCTGAGACTCAGACTTCTGTGGCCTCACAGTTGGCACCCCTACAGTCTATGTCTAATTTGTCCATGAGGCTTATCTCTCTTGCAGCTGACGTTACCTCACGGGTGGGGGGTTAGGGCATTTCCATCAGGAGGTATGCCTATATGGTGTTGTGTGATTCAGGGAACCCTCAAGTCCTCGTTCGTCAATGCACCCTTTGATGGCAGTTTGTTTTGTGTTCCTAAGGTAAAGGACACGCTTTCCAGGAGTTAGCAAGATGAAAAGATTCTCTCTGCAGTGGGAGTATGTTTTTCGACTCCTCAAAGGACCTTTTCCAGGAACTAACGGAGAATGAAAAATGTGGTTCAAGAAGTTCCAAGGTACTTTCCAAGATCCATGTGGAGATAGTTCCCCCAGAGGCATAGGGGGGAACTCAAATGGAAGATGTCACCCATGAGGTAGAGGAAGCCCTCAGAACCAAGGATCTAGAGATTCTTTTTCTGACAGCCCCTACCAGCACTTCTGAAAGGAGGCCTGATTGTCCCTGCACCAGAGATCTTGGCTAGACATCACAAAAGATACATGGGTGCAGAAGATTATTTCCGGAGGTTATATAATTCCCTTTTCCCTTCCACCTCCATCTGTATGCAAATTTCCTGGTGTTCCGCCCAGTTGGAGGAAAGCAGCAGCACTAGAAATACAAAAACTGCTAGAAAAGAGAGTCCTCCAGAAAGTTCCACCAGACCAGATAGAAGCCAGAACTTATTCAAGATTCTTTTTAGTGCCAAAGAAAATGGGGGACTGGAGACCTATTTTAGGATTCAGCAACTTGAACAAATCAGTTTGAGGCACAAAGTTTCTGATGGTCACGGTTCAGTTCATTCTGCACTTCTTGTGCAAGGACAAATTGAAGTGTTCGGTAGACCTTCAAGATGCTTACTATCACATAAAAATGAATAGACAGTCTGGAAGGTATTTAGCCTTCCGGCTGTGAGCCAATCATTACTAGTTGAGAGCTCTGCCCTTTGGCCTTACCACAGTCCCAGGATGTTCACCAAATGCATGGCAGTGGTAGCAGCTTACTTGAGACTGCAGGGATTCATAGTGTTTCCATTCCTGGATGACTGTCTCATTGCTGTCCCGACCAGGTTTCTACTAATAATGAGAGAATGAGATCAGGTACTTAAAACTTGCTGCCCATCTGGGGATAAGCATAAATTTCAACAAGTGTCATTTAGAACCGTCTCAAACTTTGGAATTCAGAGGAGCAAATTTCAACACTGTGCCAGTGATAGCTTCTCTTCCTCTGTTAAGAGTACAAATGATCAGATTCCAGGTCAGAAAAATAAGTCACAGTACCACAGTCACAGCCCATTTGATTCTACAAGCCTTGGGATCAGTGTTGACAGCTGTAATCCTAGTTTCTCTAGCAAGATTTTACATGAGAATTCTTCAGTGGATGTTAGCGACACAGTGGTGTATTCATTACCATCACGTCAGCCCAAATAAGAATCACTCAGGCATGAAAAAGGTACCTTTGGTGGTGGATCTGATCATATCAGATTCTACAAGGCTGTCCTTTCAATCTCCCTCAGCCCAAGGCCATAGTGACAATGGACACATCCCAGATTTGGGGGGGTCACTTCTGGGGAAAAGAGTCCAAGGCACTTAGTCCCCCAAAGAGGCAAACACACATCAGTGTCTTGGAAATGAGAGGAGTGCTCTTAGCATTGCAGGATTTTAAGTAGCTGGAGACCAGACTCTGTCCCATCGTCAAGGAATGAATGAAATTGACAACATCAGATAAAGAAGTTATCTACTTACCATAACATTCCGTCTGTGTTGTCCATTTTCATTCTTCCTCAACTCCCCAACCACCAACCAATTAATATCTCGAAGAATGAGACCTTATAAGGACACCATTGTCCTTCATGTTGAGCAGCAGATATGGCTTCTTCTGTCAGGAAGATTATATTAGTACTCCCTACTTATGTCAACCAGCAAACGTATATTAGGAGTTAGTGCATTATGGGTAAGGTAGGAGCTTGAGAGTTTTTTGATGTCCATGAGCTAAAATAACGGCCAAGTCAGATCCGAGGGTCGGATCCGAATCCAACTTCTGAGGAAGAATAAAAATGGACAATAAAGATGGAAATTTATGGTGAGTACATAACTTCTTTTTTCTTCTTTCCAATTTGAAGAGAAGAAATAAGGGCAACCCTTTTCCAAACAGATGATTTTCACCTTTCTATTTCGCATCATAATAAGAGAGTTCCAGGCAGGGTCAAGGTTTACTGTAGCTGTGTCTTGGCTACTTCAGTGGCTTATTGGATGGGGGTAGACACTAGAAGCATTCTAGAAGCAGCTTCTTGCTCCTCTGTACTTTACAAAGCACTGTAAATTAGATCCCCTTTCCAGGTCTAGAGCAGACTTTGCTAAGTCCATTCTCCAGGGAATCCTGGACCCTCATCCTTCCTCCTACAATTTTCTTTAAGATATTGTAATCTACCCATACAGCTAAGGTTACTGCGACAGTGTTTTATGAATGAAGAGCAGACTTGTATAAGTAAACTTACCATAATAGCAGATGTTCAGTTAAATCACTGCTGCAGTAGCCACCCCCTCCATCCCTCTTTTGTACAGTAAGCATTTGTATATTTATACCTAGGTTTACTTTTCTTATCAGAATCCCGTAGGCTTCCCTTCTTTCATTTAGCAAAAAAAAGTCCTGAAGCTTTTGACGCCCAGGCTGCTGTTTCTCTCCCTGTGGTGCTCGTGCAAACAGCAACCTGGGTGCATGTGTAGATGGAGCCAGAGGCTTTGGAAGACTGTCCGACTGATATATCCTTGCAGGATATAACCCATATAGCTAAGGCTACTGCAGCAGTGATTTAATCAAACACCTACTGTTATGGTATCTTTATTTACACAACTGTACTTTCAACTACTGCATGTCTCTGGAGAGAGGCAAGATGTAACCAGAAGACACCAAGAAACCCATCATTAGTTAAATATAATAAATTTGCAGTCAGTAGTGCCAATTTTCATGGTGACTAGGGATCATTGTCAGGTTAAGTGCAATACTTTCATCTGCACAGCAGATGTGTTGATTGAGGTACTCAAACTCAGGACTACAGGGATGAAACTTATTAGTAGCACATAGCCTAGCCTTAATCCTGTGTGTTGAACTGCCAGCAGTACCATCGGTTTTTCTTGTTTTATAACTATGAGGGAGTTGCATAGCAGTAAAAGGACTGAAATACATTAGTACTTATAAATAGTGAAAATAAGCAAGTAGTGGGTACTGTGCAATTTTTTTTATAAAAAATATATGTAAGTAGTAATGTCTAACTGAGGGGGCATTATATGGAGATAACTGATGACTCTGGGTGTGCTCTGTGGCCCTTTTTGGGAAGGTCCATCATTTCTTTATAATATCCACCCTGAAGGACATTGTTGCACTTGGCAGAAGGCCTTTCTATGTGTTTCTGGTTTTGTAAATTTAAAAGCGTTTTAGAGAAATTATCTTTTTCCTTGTTTGTTTATAGGACCGCATTTCATATATTGTATTTTTAGAAATCGCTAGCTAATAGTCAGTGAATATCTATATCTGATTTCAGTCTGCTTTTCTTTGTGTATATACATTTTAAAGTAATTCTAGAAAGCAGACTTTATTGTAGTACTTGTCTGACTGGAGGTGTGCCATTCTGCTTTTCATTTTATTGGACAGAATACTCATTTAATAGCATAGTACTATTCTGTAATGCCTGAACTATGCTCCTCTAAGTGAGGTATGACATTTGGGTGGGTGGTCCAGCTGAAGTTGTGAGATTTTGCATTGGTTGTACTTTACTACAGTAGAAAGACTAAAATATGGGTTCTGTTCACACATTGCATAGCAATGCTGAAATGCCAGCTATATTTTTAACTTTGAAGTCCTTAAGTTAGACATGGTTTGACAGCTGCCAGGATGGCACTTAACCATGACATTCTAAAGTTTTACATAAGTTTGCTTTGACAGCTTATTCATAAGATCATGAAAAACTGTTAAAGTTTGGAGTGGCCCACTTTTACTTTGTAGCCTGTCATTCCCTCCTTGTTTTTATATAGCTTAATTATTCAACCCAATGTTTCTGAGGTCCTGCCAATGACGTTTAAACATTTTATGAAGGACATTCTAATGAGAAACCAAGCTTATAGATTCTGTAAAGCCAGGGGATGCTGTAAAACTAATGTAATGTGTAAACATCTCTTAAGTTGTGATTTTTTTAAACATTAAGTGACTTTTGAGTCTGAGTATACATTCATGCTTAGGATACTTTGCCTACACACCTAATATATTTTTTTATGTTAATTTTATTATTGGAGTTGATTTGATTCCACAGAGCCAGGTAACATAAATGTCAGTTTAGGCTTAAGATTGGGAAAGGGGATTAAAAGTCTTTCTGCTGTCCCTCTCAGGGCTTAATTCTTTGGGAAGAATACACCATTGTTGGTACTTTTTTGCATCCCACATACACTAATTCTTTCTCACTTTAATTCTTTTCAGTTGTCATTTAGTTTTACAACTTAACTGACTCCTACTTGCATGCCTTTTTGTTGTGCACCTATTGAATCACAAGAATATAATGTATGTTATCTGGTCTCTGCTGTGGTTCTTCTTGGTTATTATTACTATTCATGGAAAATAGTTTTCCCTTTAAAGGCTATGGCTGTAGCAGCAGTTGTTTTGATATGAGATCTCTGTGCTGCTTTTACTGATAATTTCTAAAGAGGATTAGCCATTGAAATTGTAAAGTTGGGATTGTTGACTTTTGGCTTTGCAACCAGGCTCAGCTCCAGATGTGTGCCATATTTGATCATAATTTGCAAAAATAGTCCTTTTGGATATGTGAGGATAAGATTGTTTAAATCACTGCATTCTCTGTGTGGTTTAGTGCATGTTTGGTTCTGGTCTCAATATTTGTGGTATAATTGAGCATATGACATAATTTAGAAGTTAAGTGTGGAGAAGGAACTTCATCACTCAACAAATGTTGCCATGATAATCCCATAATGGACTGTGGTACATTAATATAGAGAACCAGGTATTCAAATGACATTAAATCAGTAGATTTCTAAAATGGATTATAGTCAATATCTGTGTCTGAGTTTTCTCTCTTGAAAAGAGACATTTTTTATTACTATAGTGTAATATGTTTCTATTTAGGCCCCCAAACGGAAAGCAGAAAATGAAAAAGCAGTGGATTCCAGGAATGTCCCAGAAAACTGTGGAGTCAAGGAATGCCCTTTACCAAATGCCAGGCTACCTGCTCTTGGAAGAGATAAATTTGTTTCTGTTTCTGCTATTGATGAAGCAGTGGACAATCTCAGAATGCACTTCACAGTCTTGAACTTGGTGACATGGGCTGTCTTGCTTAGTGCACCATCGTTAACTTATTGGTTTAAGAATCTCAGGTATAGTAGCATTGCATATAATTCATTTAACAGTATTTATTTTCAGTGTTGCTTGCAAAGGCTTGAAAGTGACCAGCCCACCGATGTCATTGCTTACTGTCCTTTCATATTCAGTCCTTCTTTCTAGCCAGTGTTTTGTCCATGCTATCACCATAGGACTTGCTCAGGTCTTTCAGGTTTGTTCACATGTAGTACCCTTTCAAATGCATTAATAGTCTAAGTAGGCCACATGGCCGTCCCTTTTGTGATCTAGTAACATGGTTACTCAGTCAAAGAATTAAATTAGATTTTTCTGTCAGGAGCTTCCTGTTGTGGATCCATATTGTCTTGAGTTGTTGGTGATTGTTTTCCAAAATTCACTCCTTTAGAAGTGATTCCATGAATTCTGTGATCTCCTAGATAGAGTCTAGTGGATAAATCAGATATTTCCATCCTCTAAGATTTTTTAAGTCGACTACAATATTCCCAAACTAGACTCATACTAAAACAAAATTGCTAAGTTTGTAATTAATGCCTCCTACTCATCCCACCATTGCTTATCATTACGCAACCTAAAATGGCTTAAACTCCCCAGCTATCTCACCTTTATCCAACTAACTACAGCTCACAAACTCATTCATAATCCATCCATGTGCCCTGCTTCATCTTCTATACTTACTTTATACCACCCTAACAGACCACTGCAATCCAACAACCAACTGCTCTTAAATATAGAAAAACCCAAACTTTCGGCTGGCCAGATGCTTTACTCCTTTACCATCGCACAACTTTGGAACTCCCTCCCCCCAACACTTAGATCCACCCACTCAGTAACTCTCTTCGAGACATCTCTGAAACAACACTTTTCCTCATCTTGGCTATACACATGCTAACACCACATCTCATATAACCTTACTTTAACCATCCCAACTATTCTCACCCTCACTCTCCTACTCTGGCATCCTGCTTTTACATCCACCTGTCTTTTTACTTACTCCACCTCTCCATCCTGTCCACTTCCCTCTTCTACTAACCCTCATTGTCCTACCATTGAACCCTCCTGTCTAGTTACTTCTCTTCCTAACCTTTATAGACTTATCATTGAACCAGGGGAGACATTCAGGTACTCTTGCAGCCTACATTAATATCATACCACCAATTATATCTGCAACAATATCCACCAAATTTGCTGATTCTTGCAACAGGACTCATATAGCCTATCGCCCAGCTATTACACCTCCTAAACGTGTGAAAAGTTTAAGTGCCTAGTCTCTAACTAATTCCTTTATCTGCTTTAGACCCACTGTGTGAAGTGTCCTATATATATATATATTTTGCTAGCTGAAAACTACTCATATGGAATGTTCTCGTGTATACTCTTTATTGCTTGTATAATATCTCTGATTTGAGAATGATTACTTATGTACTGTTTTGTTCACCAATTGTATAAGCTACCAGTAATATGTACTAAATGTCTTAATGTAAATTCTGTATTGTATGTGAAATGTCTTTATATGTGAAGCTTTTCTTCCCAGGACTCCACTGAAAATGGGCATTTCTGGCCCAGCTGGACCATCTCGGTAAGTAAATTCAAATAAATAAATAAATGTTTTCTCAGTGACTCCCTTTCCAATGCCTCATCAGCTCATTTCTTCCTTTGAAAGGTCAGAGGCAGCCATCCTGAGACTGTTTTTTTCTGTCTTGAGGTCCTTATTAGCCCATTCAATCACATGGAGAATAAGAGTCTGGTCTCCAGACTGGGATAGATACTGATCCTTTAGAGGTGACTGCCCCATTTAACTTAACCTCTTCCAAGTATACATCATACAAACTCTCAGTGGATACCTGCTTCCACACACGCCTACCTCCCTGACTCAATGACTGTCATATACACAGTTTTAAAAGTGAAAGCTTGCTCAGTGTCTTCCACCAATGATTATCCACCCACTAGTTGGGGTTGCTAATGTGGCAGGCCTAGCTGCTTCCTTCCTCCCAGGATGAGAAAGCTGGTGACAGCCACTTAAACCTTTCCCACCCTGGGCCTCTCCAGAACCTTTGCAGATAATAAAACATGTCACCTGTGTAGTAGTCAGGGCTTTATCCCTCCACACCATGGGGTTGGGGCATTTCCAGAAGCTGTCTTTTTCCCTTCCTTATAAAGAGAAATTACACCTGTCCTCTTCTGGTCTTAAGAAACTTTACCTTTACATCATTTTCATTTTTCCTGGTTAAGGGATCATCATGTCCATAGATAAAGAAAGACAGTCCAAATTTATTATTTCCTAGATGTGGATTTCAATCCAGCTGAGATTTGCAATACATATATCTGCGTGGAGCCTATTTCTAGTGAGCAGGGCACAGAAAAACTGCAAGCAGCAGCAACCAAGGAACCTTTCTTGTGCGATGCCCAAATAAGTTCCATCAGAAGCCATCAGGTAATATCTTAATTTCTAAGTGACATCAGTTGACTAGTTTAGAGCTGAAGAAGTGGCAGCTGTTCTACAGGGTTCACTTGGGCTATCAAGTTCCTAACTCTTTCATAAGATGTAAGCCCAGTGATCTTATAGAGAAACTTTGTTGTCTGGTTTGTTCCTGTGAGCTAGTTCTTTCACTTACTGCCCAAAACACTTAACCACAAGGATGTAGACACAGAATGACTAGAAACAGAAGTTTGTACAAGAACCATGCTTCCCCTTCACAGTCACAGATGTGTTCGTGGCTGCAGGTTTTGCAGCCAGTAGCTCAGACTAATTGATACTCTGACATACTTTTTTTTTTTTTGCCATTACTCATGAACAAGCCTACATGGTATTTGAACTCCTGTACTTTTTGCAGCTATTTCACCATATCCTGCATCTGAATAGAGGAATCTGTTATTTTTCTAGCAAGTGCTTTAAACTCAAACTTACAGGTACTCATTCTTTTTCCAGCCACTTTGCGTTCAGCAGTAAATGGCAAAAGGAGACCATGTTATCTGTAGGTAATACAGATGCATCTCTACGTCCCCAAACCAGAAACCTTCCTAGCCTTTGTTGTGTCTTTATTTGTTTTATTATTATTTAACTGAGGTCAAACACTAATCTACACACACACATTTTTCAGACTCAGCCAGGAAGCGCTGTCTGATTAAGTGACTTGCTCTGTGTCACACAGACAGTGGAGGTTGAGGGAATCAAACCCTGGTCCACCACACAGCAGGAAAAAGCTCATTAACAGCTCCTTAGTCCTCTGCATCAACTACCAAACTTGTCCATGAAAGTAAAAAAGTGTGTTAGCAAGGCATGCCCTTGATGAAGCACAGTAATTCAATGTTAATGAATCTCTCCTAATGCTGAGTGTGTCATCCGTTCTTACTGCATTCATACAAGAGCTTTATGCCACCAACAGCATCCTTACAAGGCATGTGGCCATGCGGCTTCTCCAAGTCCACAAAACAACTAGAGAATTTATTAGCAAACTCCTACCACCCACCATACAGCTAATGCCACATGCTTCACTGTCTGGCTAGAAACTGCATAGTTTTTCCTAACTCTAAGGCTTTACTATTGTCAGTGTCTGTTTTCCATGACTGAGGCATAGGCTTTTCCTAGAAGCTGAATGTGTTAGCCCTACATTGGAAATATAAATTTTTCGTCCTCTTTTTAAAGATAAGGACAATTTGCCAGTCCTGGCCTACTCTCTCCACCTTTTCTGAAACATTGAAAAGTTGCTGTAGCCATTTTTATGCACCCTTGTATTTCTCCACAAGTACAGCCTTAGTACTTTAGAGAACTGTGGTCACCTTACTGGCTTTCAGCTTAGTGCTAACCCCAACCTACTCCAGATTTCAGGCTCCACCTTCAAGTTGGAGACATTTTCACTGAGTTAAGGAGTTTCCAAAGTGCTTCTTCCATCTCTCAACAATTGCCAGCATTAGGGAGGTTCTAACTTTGCCGGACCCGACTAACTGTTTACCAGAGCCTATTTGAAACCACCTGATTGGCTTTCTGCATGGCTGCTCGAAACTCTTCCCACACCTTAAATTTTGCTTTGGCAGCTGATGTCTCTTTGACCTGTAAGCCATATGATTTCCTCACAAATGAGTTAGGAAAGCTCTTCTTGAGCTATGCTTAGACACCTTATTCATCTTGATGCTTTCCTCGGTGTTGCTGTCAACCAGTTAGTCTTGGGTTATGACTTTTACAGGCATTAGCAACCTCTTTGCCATGGTTTCTTACTGTCACCTTAATAGTTGAGACCTTATATATGTGGTATTTTTGAACTTACTGTCTTACATGGAACATTGTGTTTTGTCATTGGTTAAGCATTGAGCTCATCTTGCACAGAAGCCTCTGCAGTATGATTCCAAGAGACTATCACTACTCATTTGATTTTCCTAGGTCTGTTCTTTTGCTATTCTGGCATATCCAGCTCACTGCCAAGCAGTGATCAGTTAACATTTCGCATCCTCATTTGATCCATAGTATATGATGTTCATCGTTAGATCACTGTTCCAGTAACCTAAGCTATAATGAGATATGTCCTGTCAAGGACTGGATGTCAGGCCAGCTTCCAAAGCTCTAGGGCACCTTCCACGCACTCGTACAACCATTAGACCTAAAATATAAGCCTGTATAAAACGTTTGTGTATGGGTGCCAAAATTCAAAACTTTCTTGCTGTCAAAGCAAATAGCAAGTTTTGCTTACAACTCTGACTTTGTAGCTTTGGCAGTCCGCTAGTTATCTTAAAGTAGGAAAGTACCCTGTTGGGGACTGCCACCATTTTTTTTGTGAAAAAAAAAGTATACCTTTTTGTCAGAATTTTTGTGTAGGAGAAAGGTGATGTGTTTGTGGGTAACACAAATACCATGTAAAGATCACTGCATATCTTACATATCTCTATTCTGTCTAGGGGAACAACTCAATACTCATGCTTGTTTTGATTGTTCATCTTTTACCTCCAAGACCTTAAGAAGCAGGCATATTTCCCTCTTCATTTAGAAAGACAGAAATTGAAGGTTGTTACCAGTAATATTATGGAGCAGAGTTCCAGCTTTTTGGATATTCTCCCTGCTATTCCAAAGAAAAGAAAAGTTTCAAGGGAAGCTGATTTCTTCTCTGACTTTCTGTTTACCTCGGCCTTTACTATGTGACTTTCCATGTGGCCATCTGAGAGCCCTTGGGCCTCCAGTTCCTCTTGATCTTCTAGCATTGCTCCTTGTGAAGCTGTTAAGGCCCAAGTGCTCTGCAGGTCCTCCAAGAACACTTTTACATCCACTTCAGGCAGAGTAGAGCAGCTTCTGCTGGCATTGGTGGAGGAACCAGACATAATTCCCTTTCAGGGCCATGCTAAGGAGCAAGTTTTCTGAGGGGTGTGACAGGACATCTGAGCACTCCTTTTTGATAGTCACTCACGTCAAAAAGAACCACAAACTCAAACACTCGCCCAATGACCTCTTCAGCAAAAGGAGTTAAAAATGATTGGCTAGTATTTGCCAAGAGCTTGTTCAAAGCCTTTAATCATTACAGTCTGGGACTTCTAAAAGGAAAAGGTCCCCTTATCCATCAGCACCTGAGTCAGATGGGGCTTTCCAAGATGTCTGCACACATCGACAGTTTAATTTCAGCTGTCCCAGTTTGAAAAATGAAATGGTAGATACAGGCCAGTAATTCTGCCAGTTTTAGTAAAATTCAGTTACTGCCTAGTAAGTATACTGCTCAAATGTTAGCAAAGAAGCAGCTTGGAGAGCCTGAAAGAAAATCAACTAGAAAAGATGAAGAAAAAAACACTAACTGGGAAGGATCCTGCAGGTGTTCAGCAAAAGCATTTCAAGTGCCAGCTTTGGTACAAGAGATGGCTTCCAGTATTCTAGAGAAAAATAAGTCAATTATGGTCAGAGCTGATTAAAATAAGTGAAACACTGAAGGAATATAGCAATTCAAATAAGTAAAGGCTGGAAAAGGAAAAAAGCTTTAAACAGCTATTCAGTTGAACTGATAAAACTGCAAAAATCGAATGATGAAATGAAGAAAAGGCTGGTTGAGAGTATGAGACTGCTCAAGAAGAGCTATTACAAAAAATGGTAGAGTTAGTGGACAGAGTGCACAGAGAAAACATGTGATTTTCCGCTGTACCAGAGAAACTCGAAGGAACAGAATGTATTAATTTTTTGAAAATGCAAATAAGTAACTGGACTAGTATTTGACAGCAGGATTTTATAATCGAAAGGGCACATTGTGTGTATGTTCCAGACCTGGCCATGAGAAAGTAGCCAAAACCTGTATTAATAAGGATACAATATTACCAGCAGAAAGAGTTGATTTTGACAGAATTGCCTCAGAAGGGCAAAGTATTAAAAATGAAGATAGTGGAGTGTTTGTGGGAAATGATTATTCACTGTACACCAGGCAGAAGAGAAGCAAATCCCAGTAGTCAGGGAATGTTGAGAGGCAGGTATGAGATTCAAGCTGCAGTATCAAGCTTTCTTCAGAATATTTTTTCTGGACAATCAAATTCATTTTTTTATGCAGGACAGGCTAATGGGGAAGTACAAAAGTTTGTCCAAGAAGGGGTGCGCCATCAAGCAGAAAGGGACTCTATTTCTCATTCTTCTGATAGTAATGCTCATAGTCTGACCTTTTCCAGTGTTGCAAAGTAAAATGCTTGAGAGACAGAAAAAAGCACAGGAGTTGACTAAAAGAATCGAGAGCACCTTGGATTTGAACTGGAGTCTGGGGTTGGGAAAGGGAGATTAACAGGAAGATGACTAGCAGCGCTGAAATTAGTGAATATACGTGAGACTGTAAAGTATCAATCATATTTGTAAAATATGACTTTTTAAGAAAAAGTAGCTGAGAAAGATTGGATCTTTGTTGACTTTGTTAAAGGTGTTGGGGGACTGACTGGCATATGCCCCACTTTGTCATTAATGTTTGAAAGGACATTAAAAGGGGAAAAAGACAAGGGGAGAGGGCAACTGTAAATAAAGCAATTTTTTGTTAACAGTACTTGTATAAAACGTTTTATGGTATAAATTGTATGTTATATAGTAAAGCATTTTCAGTGACTGTTGTATGTAATAAAGTAATAAACGGGTACTTTTTTAAAGAAATGTGGGCATTACATTGTAAAAAGAGAAGAAAGTCTTGACAACAACACATTTAAGTCAATAGGTTGTAATCTTTGGCTATTGGGGTGGGGTGTAAAAGTGCACTTATCATAATATATGTAAAATTGAAATGTTTTTTTTCCTTTCCTTTTGTGTAAGTAAATGGCTGGCTTAATGCCCTTGGCTTAATCTGATAAGTTTTTGGTGTAAACAAGTGAGTTTTTTAAAAATGAGAGGCAACCTAATGAATAATTTTCTGTCAGCAAGTAAATGTTCAGTGCAAGTTGAGAAGACTGCAGCTGAGAGTAGCTGTACATTTTCTTCTTGTTTCCATGGAAATAAGCTGACCAAAGGTAAAGGCAGTAACCTGACAAATCTGGACATTGTTTACTGAGAGAAATGTAAAATTGAAAGGTACAGCAAGTAGCTCCGTAAAAATTAGTTTGAAAGTATTGGAAGTGAATAAGAGATAGCTGCTTTTCTAATATCTAAATACTTTAATGTGTTTACTAGAACAGTGTATAATTTTATTTTGTTTAAAGGTGGCCAGTGCACTTTTGCTTAAGGCTAAAAGTTAATGTTTTCTGTAAGCATAAGAGTTGTAGTTCATGTCTTAGAGGGAAATAAAGTGAGACAGCAGTTAGTGCAAGTAGGAGCATAGGCCATAACATGTGGCTTAACAGGGATGACCTTAATTTTAGGTTAAGTAATGGCTGTTGATGCAGTTGTCAGTTTCAGACTATTGTTCCTATCAGGAGGGTTAAACTTAATTATTTGAAGATATACACATTTTTGTGTGTATTTATTTTAAGTTAATATGTTATGGGGTGTTTTGGAAGTATGTTTTTGAAGATTTTCATTAAAAAAAAAGTCTTATAAAATGTGACATAGGTACAAATGGAGATAACAAGAAACTGTGTATAAAGGATCAACCTGCCAAACATTTTTAGACGTATGTAACGCAGAAGTGGGAAATAAACATTTAAAAAAGCTATCATATGGTGTGGGTTGGAAAAATAACTTAAATAAAAAACAACACAAGCACAAAAATAAAAAATTGTATCCAATTGGAAAGAAAACAACTGCCAGTATATCCAAACGTTTATTCCACTTGCTTCTCTCTCTCTAGCACCTCGGCTTCAAAAAGCCTTCAAGGAATATCTCACAGTAAAAAAAAGTACCTTTTATATACACCTTCATTAATTAATTATTCAATTAAAACTAAACAATTAGATACTAACAATGTAAAAACAATTATATATTCAAATCACACTCTTCCAGTAGCATTCAGTATTCAGACCCTTAGGAATCAAGGTCTGATATTTCAAAATAAAAATTAATTCTTTTTTCAAGAGTTCATATCTAATTCTATCTTCACTTACTTCTTGTATCATAATTTGTTCTAAAATAGATACCCTGAAGCTGTTATATTCAGAGTTATGATATTCAATAAAATGTTGTGCTAATGGACTTTCTACTTTCTTATTTTTTATATCTCTCAAATGCTCCATAATCCTGATTTTTAACATCCTTTTTGTTTGCCCACATAATATTTTTCACATCCACATCTAATAATATAAATCACCTTTTCTGTGGTACAGCTGAAATGTTTCTTTGGTATATAACTAATTCCATTAATATAAGGAAAATAATTTTCCACATACATACAAATTTTACATTTCCCACATTCTTTTGTGCCTATGCTTTGAACAGATCTAACCAATTTCTGTCTAGGTAACTCAAACTTTGTATGTACCACTATATCTTTAACATTTCTACCTCTCCTATAACTAAATTTTAACATTTTAGTTGTCATATCTTTTAATTCTTCAAAGTTCCGTAAATATTTCCAAAAATGTGAAATGCATTTTTTTATATCTTCACTACATGTATTATATACAGATACCATATAAATACTATTGTCACCATTCTTGTCTGGCTCAAATTTATGTCTATTATAACCTTTGAAACACCTATGATATCTTTTATTCAGTACTTTGTTTTTACTCCTATTAATCAACTGACTATCATAGTTCCTATTTTTAAACATTTCACATGTCTTATTTATCTCATCGAGAAATTCTTCCTCATTATTACATATTCGAGAAATTCTCAATAGTTCACTATATGGTATAGCTTCCATAACATGTTTGGGATGGCAACTATTTCCCATCAAAAATTGATTAATACTATCAAACTTTCTATGTATACCTGTAGCTACATATTCACCCACTACACCTTTTAAGTTAACATCTGAAAAAGAAACAGTATTACCATTTTGTATCCCATCAAATTTTATATTAAATCTATTATTTTGAATATCTTGAACAAAGCTGTTACTTTCTATTTTGCCACCTTTACATAAGAAAATCAAGTCATCTATAAATCTAAAATAATATATGACTTCTCGCTTCATAAAAGTATGTGTATAAATGCATTCTTTTTCTACCATACCCATAAACATATTCGCATACATGGGTGCAAATGGTGCACCCATGGCTTTTCCTTGAATTTGATGATAGATAGTATTATTATAAGTAAATTATTATAAGTAAAGTAATTGTTCTCCAAACAAAACTGTACTAGTTCAATAACATACTGTGTTAAAGGAGAACCTCCCATTAATTTCAATAATGCCTCAATACCAAATTCATTTTTAATATTTGTGTAGAGACTACTCACATCCATCGTCAGCCAATACATATTTTCACTCCAAACTACTTCTTTGATTTTATCTAAAAAATCAAATGAGTCCCTTATATATGAAGGGAGTTTAATAACACTTTATGCAATATTTTCCCTAAATTATGTAGAAAATACTTCCTCGCTGACACTATCGGTCTTCCTGGGGGTCATCTATATTCTTATGTAGTTTTGGTAGGCAATAAAAATATGCAGGAGCACTTTCATTTATATCTAACTTACTTTCTACATCTTGTTCAGTCCAATAGTTTAATCTCAATCTTTTTTTAACCAGTTGTACATAATTTTCTTTTGCCAGGGCAATCACCTCTCTAGTTGTTTTCTTATAAACTGTTGTATCATTTAATAAATTCATACACATTTTATTATATTGCATGTAATGCATAATTACAATTTTGTTACCCTTGTCTGACGGTTTCACAATCAGTTCATTTTGTTTGGAAAAATGTGTTAATTCTATCCATTCATTCATAGATAAATTAAAATTTACCTTAGTATAGTTCATATTTCTTATTAGTTGTTCTGTTTCAAAACCTATCATAGTGTGAAAATTCCTAATGCCTTCGTGTACAAATGGTGGCATAAACCTACAATTTATATTAACATTAGATGTATCTATAGCACAGTAGGCGTTCATTTCACTTACACAGGATTCAAAAGAATCTTCTGATAACATTATATCACTTTCAAAACTATCTGAACAATTTCTATGCTTAAATGAATTATTACATTCTTGTGTCTTATTTACAATCTGATTAAAGTAATACCATAGATGCAGCTTGCGTACAAACTGAAACATTTCAATTTTGCATATATACATTTTAGGTAAAATAGTTGGAACAAACTTTAAACCAAGATTCAAAACTTCATAGACTTAATTTTTTACAAAGCAACCAGACAAATTAATGACTTTGTTGCAATTATATTTGTAAAAGTTAGTACCATTTTGTCCTTTTAGAATCTCGCCATGGGCGCGCCGGTCCTCCCCTGTATGCATCTTGTTCTGTAAAGGTTCTCTTCTGTTGCTGTTGCCTCCCTTGTTGTCTATGTACTCCAAAATGTTCAGGAAAAAAGCAGTCATCTACTGGCGATGACAATGGTGGATATTCCTCATCTAGAACACTGTAACTTGGGGCTCTGTTGGATTGTTGCACTTTCTCCCTTCTCGCATTATTCGCTCTATCTTGCTGTTGACGTTAGCTGTAGAATAACGTCTATTGAAATGTGCTTGCTGATTGGAACCAAAAAAGGCAGTCCCATTTTCAAAGTCCCGTAAGTCTCTAGTTATTTTTCACTTTCTGATCTAATACTTTTTTCTCATGCATCGTTATTTTATCTTGTATTTCTATTAGGCAGTTTTCAAATTTGATTCTGTCCAAAACTGACATTAAATTAGTACACAGTAGAGTTATGTCTTTTTTGATATTAGTCAACTTTAAAATGTCACGTTCTATTAATATTTTGATCCACTCAATAGAACACTGATGCGCTGCCTTCTCCCATCTGGCCAGGAACGCTTTATCAGTAGAACAAGAAGTGTTAAATGGTTCTGATGGGAATTTAACTGCTCTAAGACCTCTCGGTATTATATTGAGGTCTACATATCTTTGTAAGCTGGTGTAGTTATAGTAAGTTAACATTTCTTTGTCCATTAGATTATTTAGTTTAGACAACAAAACTTTTACTTCACCCGAATGTTCCGTTGTTCGCCTTCCGACATGAGCAAAGGGATTGCTCTCTCTTTTGTTTCTAGCTTCTGCCAGGAAGCGTTCCCAAACCGGAACGCCTGAATTCACCTCTCCATTACCATCTATGCGATTGGAATTATGCTCCATGTTCCTATTCAGGAAACCTTCAATTGTCCTTTGGGAGGTACCTGAGTTTTCCTCCCTAAAAATTCGCGGCACATTAGCTCCTGGATCACTGGCCATGAAAGAATCTTGAGCTCACAAAGATAAAAAACAACACAAGCACAAAAATAAAAAATTGTATCCAATTGGAAAGAAAACAACTGCCAGTATATCCAAACGTTTATTCCACTTGCTTCTCTCTCTCTAGCGCCTCAGCTTCAAAAAGCCTTCAAGGAGCATCTCACAGTAAAAAACAAGTACCTTTTATATACACCTTCATTAATTAATGATTCAATTAAAACTAAACAATTAGATACTAACAATGTAAAAACAATTATATATTCAAATCACACTCTTCCAGCAGCATTCAGTATTCAGACCCTTAGGAATCAAGGTCTGATATTTCAAAATAAAAATTAATTATTTTCTTTTTTCAAGAGTTCATATCTAATTCTATCTTCACTTACTTCTTGTATCATAATTTGATCTAAAATAGATACCCTAAAGCTGTTACATTCAGAGTTATGATATTCAATAAAATGTTGTGCTAATGGACTTTCTACTTTCTTATTTTTTATATCTCTCAAATGCTCCATAATCATGATTTTTAACATCCTTTTTGTTTGACCCACATAATATTTTTCACATCCACATCTAATAATATAAATCACCTTTTCTGTGGTACAGCTGAAATGTTTCTTTGGTATATAACTAATTCCATTAATATAAGGAAAATAATTTCCACATACATACAAATTTTACATTTCCCACATTCTTTTGTGCCTATGCTTTGAACAGATCTAACCAATTTTCTGTAAGCATAAGAGTTGTAGTTCATGTCTGAGAGGGAAATAAAGTGAGACAGCAGTTAGTGCAAGTAGGAGCATAGGCCATAACATGTGGCTTAACAGGGATGACCTTAATTTTAGGTTAAGTAATGGCTGTTGATGCAGTTGTCAGTTTCGGACTATTGTTCCTATCAGGAGGGTTAAAACTTTATTTTTTTGAGATATACACATTTTTGTGTGTATTTTTTTTTTAAATATGTTGTGGAGTGTTTTTTGAAGTATGTTTTTTTTTTTTTTTATTAAAAAAAAAGTCTTAAAAAATGTGACACAGGTAATGGAGATAACAAGAAACTGTGTATAAAGGATCAACCTGCCAAACATTTTTAGACGTATGTAACGCAGAAGTGGGAAATAAACATTTAAAAAAGCTATCATATGGTGTGGGTTGGAATAATAACTTCTTATCATGAATGGCCATATAGTTATAGACAAAAAGGTGAGTATAGTATTATATCAAGAAGTAGATAGTATAGATATGCTACAGGAGACACGTTTGGAAAGAAGTGAGCATGTGAATTTGATAAAAGATTTCACAATGAATATTCAGCAGAATATCAGGAATAATAGAAAAGGGTTGTGCTTAGACTAATTGATAGATGAGCTCCAATAATATGAGAAGAGAGAAAAAAGATGATGGTAGACTTGTGATAGTAAGACACTACTGGCAAGGGAGGAATATTACTCTGGCATGTATTTATATTCCACCTAAAACCGCTGTTATGGAGCTTAGGAAAATTCTAGGAGAAATAATCAGCTCTCAGCAGGGAATATTACTTATACCTGGGGAATAGAACTTGATTTGCAACAGTGAGGATGTATCTGGGAGACCTAGAAGGGAAATATAACAAAAGATGATAGATTTTTGAAGACATTTATGAAAAAACGTTTGGTTTGGAATACATGAATTATTTTGGAGAGAATTTACGTATTAATCCACAAGGTACAATAGGCTAGACTACACAGATATTACATTTCACAGAGGAGCATGTGCATTTAATTGAAAGCTTTGACACACATCCAGTAAATATATCATATCATGCGCCAATAACAACTAAGATAAAAATGGAGGACAATGAAGTAAAAATAAAATGCTGGCATTTCCAGAGGTATCTGTTAAAAAGAGTGTCGTTTACCAAATGGTTAATAGAAATTATTCAAGAACGATTAGGGACGATAGACATGTGTTCAGAAGTTATAGCTAGTGAGTAGGATAAAATGAAAGTATAATTTAAAAACAGGGTAGAAAGATGTGGTTAAGGAGTAACAGTAATTTAGTGGGGCGGACAAAGTTAAAGTTTTGCAGAGTAAGGGGAATCTCACAGAACAAGAACAAGTGGAACTGCAAACTGTTAAAGAAAAAATAAGGGAGTATCTGTATAGTATGTAGTACGTTTCGAAAGATTGCTGTTAAGCAATAGTTTTTGGATGATAATTCCAGAGCACAAAAACTCTTATTAGCACAATGACTTAGGCGGTGGAAAGTAAAAAGTGTTGTTGCCAAACTTAAGAAGCATATAACAAGAAAAATAACCATAGATCCTGTAGAGGTATTAGGGATATTGTGGAATTTTTATGAAAACTTATGTGGAAATTAAGAAAAAACACAAATGGAAGTAGCCATGGAAAACTTACGTATGCCAAAGTTACAGATAGATGAAGCTCAGCAATTAACAGTTGAAAAAGGAGGAGATAAAAACGGTGATATATAATCAGTCTGCAGGAAAGTCTCAACTAATATATGGTATTCCCGTGGAAGTTTGGAAACTAAGAGGGAAGAAAGTGATACAGATCTGGAAGGTTTTGTTTAACAGTATTCTAAAAGGAGGAGAAGCACAAACATCATTAAGAAAGCTGTGGTGGCTGTAATACCTAAAGACTGTAAAGACCGATTAGACTCAGCTTCATATAGGGTCTATATTATATAGACGAAAAATCAAAATCTCGAGCGCTCATATGAGTGAAAACGCAGGTAATCAAAATCGCTATTGTGGGGAGCTGCACTCCCCACCCCCTCTAAAAATATATTCCAACTCCGAGATCGCACTACAGTGAGGAAAGGGCAAATTTTCCGATCTTCACTGTACCGCAATTTCACAATAGCGATTTCAGTTACCTGCATTTCCGCTCATATGAACGTTCAAGATTTTGATTTTTCGTCGATCTAATAGGAACCCTTCATATAGGCCCATTTCAATTTTAAAACATGATTATAACTTGTTTGTGTATAATAGCTAAAAGAATGGCAAAGGTGTTGCCAAAATTGATAGATATGGATCAATATGGTTTTGTGGGGGGTGGAGGGGTAAACATTTGACAACATTAATAACGACGATCTACAGGAAAGACGTCAGAAAATACTGCTGTGGTTTGTGGGTCTTTATGCAGAGAAAGCATTCAACAGGGAAAGCTGGGATTTTATTAGTAGGGCAATGAAAGTATTTGCATTACCTGATAAAATTAGATTAATTAGGAGGCTATATGAGGGTTCGGAAACAAAAATTAAAGTGGGAAGGTTCCTCTCTGATGCTTTGTGTCTGAAATGAAGGCCCAGGCAGGGTTGTTGTCTTTCCCCTTTTCATTTACATTATATTTAGAGCCATTGGCAAAGAAAATAATGGATTCAGAAATTCAGTGATGTACTTGGTATGGTAAACAGAGAAAAGATGGCTTTATTTGCAGACAGTATTATTTTATAACCGATAAAACCAGAAAAGGACTTCTCAGTATCGTGGAACATACTGAGACAATTTCAAATTTTTTTCAGAACATGAAATTAATGAAGAAAAAACAAAGGCTATAGTTGTAAACCCATGTAATCACTTATGAATTGTTTCAGCAATACCTATATTTATGATGACGTGATAAAATGAAGAATTTAGGATCAGAGAATATCATAGGAAGTTACTAGGCTATAGGGCCTGAGGCCCTTATAAGCCTAGCCAAGAGTTTAGCCTGTGTTTAGACAAGTCAGCACCCAAAGCCTCTGTCCAGCAGGGACACAGGTGGAATCCCAGGGGTGTATTTTCTGTTTCCCATCCAGTTTTCCAGGTTGTGCTTGAAAAGGGATAATAAGATACTCTGCTTGACATGGAAAGGGAGTCTATTCCACAGATGGGGTAGTCTCTGGGACACAAATCTGTCCCGTCAATAAGTTCTGTTGATGTCACAGACCAAGTTGAGGTTGCAAGTGTGGGTTACTCAAGTGGAGCTTGACTTGAGCATATGCATTAGTCCCATCAAGCTGGGGTCTGAGATTGCTTTGTATGCCAGACAGAGGTCACCTCTAAGGAGTATGTATGAAACTGAGTAGAGGGACAGGGCTTTTAACCTATCTGTGTATGGTAGATGTTTGAGGCCCTGGATTCTTCTGATGAGGAACCTCTGTGGTCTCCTCAGCTGCTGCATGTGCTTTGTGAGGTACATACCGAAGGGGGCATTGTACTCAATAATTGGCCTTATAAGGGAAGAATACAGGGATGTTATAACCTCCTTGTCCCTGGATGAATTACCCTTACTTATGAGGTGGGCTATATAGAAAGCTTTCTGTACAACAGAAGCAACATGGTGCTCAAAAGTCAGGTTGCTATCAACCTAGGTGCCCAGTTCCCTCATGACTGATTGCGTGCTTAGGCTGTTGTTATTAATGTGGTAATATGTGGGGATGTCACTCTCCCCAAAGGGTTGATGATGCATTTTTTGGCATTCAGCTTGAGGCAGTGTTTCTGGCAACAGGCATTTGTGTGGGTGAGACTGTCTTGGGAGACGTCAACATCATTTGGGGAATTGATGACCGCGCCCAGTTTGCAGTCATCTGCAAACTTGGTCAGCCATAGCCCATTGGTTTTGGCCTGCACCTCAGAGAAGTATATCCCAAATAACAGCGGCTCCAAGACTGATCCCTGGGGTACACAGCTCATTATGGGTCTGCTGCTTGAGGTGGGTTCTATCAGTGAGCCAGTTTACTCCCATCTGATAACATATGGATCGATGCCTAGTTGAGAGAGTTTATCTGTTATGCCTGAGTAGGGAATAATGTTGAAGGCTTTGACCAGGTCAAGGTAGGCGGTATGCACCATCTTTCCTTCATCCAAGATTTTGATGACTGTCTCAAAGAAGTCGACCAGATTTAACAGACATGACATCCCCTTGACAAAACCAAACTGTGTGGGGTTGAGTATTTGGAGGGTGCCAATGTCCCTGTTAATGAAGTCCATGATAATCTTTTCCATGGCCTTGCAGATCAGTGTAGTTAAGCTGCTAGGTCTATAATTTCCCACATCGGTGGACACTCCACCTTTTGTAAAGGGATGACAGTGGCTGTCCTCTACTCAGCTGGGACAAAGCCAGTACTCAGACTTTGGCTAAATAGGGTGCCTAATGATGCTGCAAGTTCATGCCTGAGTTCATGTAGGATTCAGCCTGAGATGTTATCGGGTCCCATGGGCCTTTGAGAGGGCAGTGATGACCTGTTCCCTAGAGATAAGTATGGGAGGAGTATATGTTTAAAAGGATTCTGTAGTGGCAGCAAAGGATATATGAGAAGAGACTAAGCAAAAGATAGTACAAAAAAACTGAGAAACTGGAACCTCCTGTTTGTGGATATGGATAGGAAAATACAAGCGGTGAAATGTTTTTAGTCCGTTTAGTTTTTTTTATGCAGGTCAAGCATGTTTTGTGAACCAGAGAAGAAGAAGTGGATCTAAAGAGTTGAAATATTTTATCTAGGAGGTGAAAAGGGCAAGGGTCAAGTGGGATAAGTTGATTCTTCCAATAGAACAAGGAGAGGATTATGTGATTTGAAGGTATATTTTAGAGCTATACAGTTAAGGCTCAAACTGCGGTGGTGGTGCTGCGGTAGCGTTGTCACCTCACAGTAAGACGCTGTCCAGTTCAATTCTCAGCTAGAGCGTCTTCTGCATGGTGACATGCGTGAATGGGCGTACCTTCGTTGAAGGTTGTGTGTCAGGCCTGGCAAGCCGGTACGTAAAAATCAACTGTCAATCGTTAGCGAACTGAAGATCCGCTGTGGCGACCCCTAACCGGGAAAAGCCGAAATACGCAAACAAACGCAGTTAAGGCTCATACATAACATAAGCAGAAAGCTAGAATTCCAAGAGGAAAGGGATGATGATGAAGCAGAGGGAATTCAAGAAATAAGGACAGAGTAGGATTTTGGATGCAGATCCTTAAGGAGAATAACAGCAGTCTTGAGACCTAAGCCAACATGAGAAATGAGATTCTGCCGATAGAGATGACTACAGTTAGGGGTACACAGAATAGGTAAGAGGAGGCTGGAATTTACTGGAGAAAACTGGCAAAGGGACCAAGATATTGGGAGCAAGTAGCTAGAGCGAGAGAGATAATAGAATTGGAAGTGGCTAAGAAGATATTTGGACTGCAGACTTGTGACTGCCTTCCCAATCAGGGCTTTGATATTAGAGTATAGGCAAAGAGAAAGGAATCCGGGAATCCTGAGTGAAATGCCTGCTGTGGTAGAGCTTTTTTTTTTTTTTTTTTAATCTAGAACAGAAGCTGCTGTTTAAAAAGGGATAATTAATAGGACATATAAAATATTGCATGATACATATAGTAATCGATCAGATGAGGTTAGAAAGATTGGGAATAGAGACTGGATAAGGAAACAGTGGAAGGACCTATATATATGGCTCCCAATTATGCAACAAAGTGTAAAAGATTTAGGATTTTTGATTGGATGTGTTTCCATAGGTATTTTTATACTCTAAGCAGACTCCAAGGAATTTTTCCTCAGGTAGATGGCAGATGTTGGTGTGACAGGGATGAAGATCGTAACTGGGAACATATAATCTGATGTTGTTAATCTTCATTCATTCCTTACTGATGGGTGTCGGTTCCGTCCACAGAACCGAGTCAGCCTTAAACCAAGCTCACACCAACCAAAAGCTCTAACATTTGAAAACCGTTTCAACTTTCTTGTTAGAAGCTAGTTTATCCTCTTTTTTGGAAAGTCTCTTTTACTTCCTTTATTGCTTTTCTTACCTTTTTAAGGTACTTTTTCTTATACCATTGTTGGTTTCCCCTCTCTCTTACCCTTGTGGTAATTCTCTCTATTACCATTGTTGGTATTTTCCCTCCTTCCTCTAGCTCTTTTATATATAAAAAAAAAAATCTTTTACTAGCCTTTTTTTCTGTAGACATGTCAGAGAAAAAAAGGGAGCATCTGGTTTTAAACAGTGCGGCTGCAAAATGCCGAATTCTGATACACACACATGTTGTGCATATTTTTTAAATGTATCTCATTTATCCTCCCTGTGATATTTGTCTTGGGTTCAGCTCTGGAACCCTCAATGAGAGGCAAAACAAACTCATCCTGAAAGGCCTTCTTAAAACGCCTTTTTCAGAGGCTTTCTCTGCGCCAGAGAGGGTTCACCCCCTCCAAGCAAATCCCATAAAAAGAGATCACACTCGGTTCTATCTTCACCTGGCGAAAAGTCAGAGAAACCAAACACTAAACATTTGAAAGTGACTACTGCACCAACAATCACTGTTATGGTACCTGCTATGGTACCACCTGCTAAAGTTGTGCCGTTTGCACAGATTACCATTTCGGCACAGAGTAGTATGGCACTATCTCTGCATCTGCAAATTTTGTCTCCCTTGGTGCCATCTAGTGATTTAATGTCAACACCTACCACAGCACTGTCTACAGCCTTTTCTAGCCCAGAAAAACTGACCATTACTCAAGCCTCCATCGAGACTTTGGTGCCATTGGAACCTCGGAGCCGATATTCTCCAAAGGTGGAACCTATTCTGGGGCAACAGTTTAGCCCCTTCCTGGAATGGCCCGAGTCACCATCGGAAATTTCTATTAGATCAACCAGGAGCCTCTCTGAACTTGATGTGGTGCGTCTTGTTGATCAAGTTGCTTACGGCTAGAGGGATTACTACTCCATCCAAAACCCCCATTCCTTTGGCAGTTGGGAGTACTTCTCCAAGGACTCGGGCTTACTCTCCTCCTTCAACCTTGGAGCAGGCATCGAAGACCCTGGAACCAACATCCATGACTATGGTCCTACTGGTGGATCTCACCGTGGTTTCAGAGTCGTCCATTTGGCTTTCGGTTCAGTCGGAACCGATACGTTCTCATGATCGTGATTGGACTGTGACTTCTCTGGTTCCAGTAGTGGCTCCAATTTTTTTCTGCGGCACCATCCTCAGTTCCAGGGACCCTCGTGTACTGGCTTCTCTTGAGACTCCATCCCTGGGGATGGGTCCGCTGGAGCGGGGTGTGACCCCGGTTCCAAGGTTGTCATTCTCAGTTCCGGGCTCCCATCCCTCTTCAGGTGGGCCTGCTTTCCAGGTGATGGAGAGGGCACTTGCCACTGCTGACAGTCGTCGATGTTGGACTACCCATTGACTCTTCCCTCTCAGCTGCAACTGACTCAAGCCACCATTATGGGACATCAAGTATAAGGCCCTAAGGAGACCGTATTGCAGGGTGCCCCTTCTTCTGAGTCCTCTACAGAAACTCACCCTGAAGAAGGACCTAAGAAGAACTTGTGCAAGAGGAATCACATTGACTCCCCCGAGGAGTCTCTCATCGAGGATACAGACTTCAATGAAAGGGAAGGGTTCCCACGGTCACCCCCTGAAGATGTCTGCTTTGCAGACATCCTTGAAATCTTAAAACAGAGGGATGATTGGAAGCCCTCCAACCCTTCCTCCAAGGAGTCCGTCTTTCTACAGACTTTTCGTGCTCGACCCTCTACCTGTTGGGTGACCCCACCTGCAGACGAACTGATACAGCTTGTAGTGCAGAGGGCTTGGAAGAATCCCGACATTGTCAAATCTATCCCAAAGAGACCAGATAAAATGTTATCACCCCTGGAAGACAACCCGCACTGGTCTAAGGGTCTTGCAGTGGATGTTATGGGGGTGTTAGCGGTGGCCATGAAAAAGGAGCTCGCAGAGGAGAGCCAGACAGTCCACCCACTTATCTAACTTGTCCAAGCGGTTAATATCACATGCAACTGAAAGGGCGGCTAGAGCTGTGGGATCCAGCATAGTCATGAGATGCCACGCCTGGATGCTCCTGTGTGATTTCACGGACCCCTTTAAGTCTTCCTTCCTTAATGCTTCTGTGGATGCATCATCCCTATTTGGCCCTAAATTGAAGGACACATTAACCAGGTGTGAGAAGGATGGAAAAACCCTGTCTGCCATAGCTGTATGTTTCTCCACTCCCCAGCATCCTTATTCAAGGAATCAGCGGAGTGGGAAAATGTGGTATAAAAAGTTTCAGGGTCCTTTATGTGACACACATGGCAAGTTCTTCCCCAGAGGCAGAGGGGATAACTCTAGTGGAAAACACCCCTACAGAGGCAGAGGAGGACCGTGTAATCATGGGTCCATTCTTTCTTTCATTCATTCTTCTCCGGACAGTCCTATCAGCGCTCATGAAGAGCGGCCTGATTGCTTTCCTCTGGAAGCAGTCAGCGGATGGTTTTCCCTGCACCAAACATCCTGCCACTGCATAACCACAGATTCTTGGGTGCAGAGGATAATCACCAGAGGCTACATAATCCCATTGAACTTTCTTCCCACTCCACAAAAACATATTCCGGATGTTCCACTCAGTCAAAGGGAATCGGCAGCCATAGAGATAAAAAAAGCTGTGTCAAAAAGAGTCATCCAAACAGTCCCACCAGACCAAATAGGATCTGGATTCTACTCAAGATTCTTTTTAGTGCAAAAAAGACAGGGGACTGGCAGCCAATTTTAGATCTCGGTGTTCTCAACAAGTTTATTACCCAAACAAAATTCCAGATGGTCATGGTTTAGTCCATTCTTCCATTTCTGGAAAAGGATGATTGGATGTGCTCTATGGACCTTCAGAATGCGTATTACCTCGTAAAGATGGACAAACACTCCAGAAGGTTCCTTCGCTTCTAGCTAAGAGCTAATCTTTATCAATTTTGGGTTCTACCCTTCAGACTCTCGGCAGCCCCCAGAGTATTCACAAAATGTATGGCAGTGGTTGCAGCTCACTTGAGACTACAAGGATTCCGAGTGTTTCCATACTTAGATGATTGACTCCTCACAGCCCCCACCAAGTGTCTTCTGGAAAAAGACCTGGACTACACCCTCACATTGACAAAAATCCTGGGAATCTCTATAAATTGGAAGAAAAGAAAACTAACCCCTACTCAGAACTTAGACTTCTTATGAAGCGGTATTCAATGCCCAATCTTGCCAAGTGTCTCTTCTGGATCACAGATAGCAAAGACTAAAGGCTCATCTCTAAGTGATACTCTGTCAGGACATGGCCTCGGCTCGAGAGGTTCTCCAACTTCTGGGGTCACTGGCTGCAGCAATCACCATTGTCTCATTCGCAAGGTTACACATAAGACTCCTTCAATGGCTTCTTTTGTCCCAATATTACCAGAGTCATCACCCTCTATCTTATCAAATACAGATAACAGAACAGTGCAAAAAAGACCTTTGGTGGTGGATGAAGCCAGATGCAAATCTTTGGAGTCATCCTTTTTCCCCTCCTCAACCCAAGGCCACTGTGACCACAAATGCTTCCCTGATAGGGTGGGGGTGGCATTTTCGGGGTGTGACCGTCCAAGGCACATGGTCATCCATAAAGGCCAACCTGCATATCAGTGTACTAGAATTGAGGGCAGTGCTTCTGGCATTGCAGGCATTTCACTCTGTCCTTCCATCTGGATCTATTGCCATCCAATCAGACAACATGGCTGTTGTCTGGTACATCAACAAACAAGGGGGAGCCAAGTCCTACCCATTGTGTCAAGAGGCCATGAGAGTGTGGTAATGGGTGATAGCTAACAGCTGCTTTCTGATAGGAATACACATTACCTTGGATTCCAACGTGATTGTGGACAAACTGAGCAGATGTATCCTTCTGCCTCATGAGTGGTCCCTCAACTTAACCATAATGGCGAAAATCTTCAGCCATTGGGGCCAGCCTTGCTGCAATCTTTTTGTCTGCCCAACAAATCACAAGTGCAGTGACTACTTTGCCCTGATCCCCTCACAGGGGGAGTCCCCAAGGGACACTCTTGTTCATGGTTGGCCCACCACGGGGCTTCTATTCGCTTACCCACCTCTTCTCCTAATCCTGAAATTTCTGAAGAAAGCCCTCCAGTTGAAAAGCAAAGTAATCCTCATTGCACTCTATTGGCCCCGCCAAGTATTGTTCCCCTTTCTTTGGCCTCACCTGCTGGACAGACCATGCATCCTTGATCCAACTCCGGATCTCTTTTCTCACCCTCAAGGGTTGACTCACCCAAACTTAGCTAATCTCAAGCTGACAGCTTGATTTCTCCACTTCCAGTAATTGCCAGGCTGAATAATCTTTCTTCCCCAGTCCGTGACATTATACTGGCTTCACATAAACTATTCACCAGAAAAATTTATCGTAGTAAGTTGAAAAGATTCTTGATATGGTCCAAGCAAAGAAATCTTGACCTTTACTCAGCTCCAGTTAATACAGTTCTAGATTATTTGTCAGATTTCATCAAAGCAGGATGCTTCAACCATCTGTGTCTATTTAACTGCCATTTCCAGTTTCCATAATGGTTTCAAGGACTCTTCTTTAAACTCCCATCGTCTTTGCAAAACCTTCCTAAAAGGGATGTCTCATAGTAGACCACCTATTAGGGAACCCACCGAACCATGGAGTCTTACTTTAGTTCTTCAAGTATTAACACAACTTCCCTTTGAACCTGCTGCTACCTGCGATATCAATTTCTTATCCTGGAAGTCCTTATTCCTAGTGGCCATTACCTCAGCTGGACATATTTCCGTGCTTCAGGCCCTATGTACTAAACCTCCTTATATAATCTTTCATAAGGACAGAGTATTACTTCGGGCAAATCCTTCTTTCCTACCCACAGTTGTTTCAGATTTCACAGTAAACCAGTCTGTTGACCTACCAGTTTTCTTTCCTAACTTATCAAACAAAGGAGAATATTGCATCCATCTTTTAGATGTGCATAGACAATTGAGATTTTATCTGGACAGAACTAAGGAAATCCGCTAATCAGACCAATTGTTTGTATCCTTTTCAGGCCCGAAACAGGGGAAAGCTGTTTCTAAAGTAACCCTGTCCAAATGGCTAAGAGATTGTATACTCCTAGTGTACCAACGTTCAAAAACCCCCTATACCAGGCAAAATCAAAGCTCATTCTACCAGATCTGTGGCAACTTCAATAGGCTTTCATTCAAGTGCATCCATGGATGATATCTGTGCAGCTGCAACATGGGCTACTCCGCATATCTTTATCTTTCACTACAAATTGGATCTGGTCTCCAGGGGAAGAGCCTCCTTTGGTTCGATGGTGCTCGGGAATATTCTTCCATAGGGGCCACCCAGGACATATAAAGTAGCTAAGGACTCTGTCCCATCAGTAAGGAATGAATGAAGATTAACAATATCAGATAAAGAAGTTATGTCTTAGCATAACGTTCCATCTGTGTTGTTCATCTTCATTCATTCATTATATCCCTCCTAGAGGCTCCTGGGGGATTGTCTGGGTCCAATGTCATACTAGGGAACTTGAGCAGATACAGCCTGTACTTTTCTTGCTATGGTCAAACTCAATCTGAGGTAACTGGGAGAAGGGCACTATGGATAAAGCTTAGCTTGAGAGTTTTTGGCTGGAGCGAGCTTGTTATAAGGGCGACTCGGTTCTGAGGATGGAACCGACACCCATCAGTAATGAATGAATGAAGATGAACAACACAGATGGAATTTATGGTAAGACATAACTTCTTTTTTCGGGAATGAATTGAGCTATCAGACTTTAACAAGTCCCTGAGGAGTGGGACACACACATGGGTGTAACAAAGGATATTATTTTTTTGCTGTGATACAGGATCTGAATTGCCTAGACATAGTAAGATCTCAAGTTTAATTCTGTTGGCTGCCAAAAAACTGTTACTAGAAAAAAAGAAATCAAAGTGTAAGTTAGCTTTATTTGAAGTATTGAATATTGTAACAAAAGACAAAAGAACTGGAAGTTAGATGTTTAGAAAAGGGTAGGTGCAAACTACAAAGAAAAAAATGGAAATCGTGGGAGTGATAAATGCAGAAAAATGATTTGTAGGAGTGAGATTTAAGGGGAAAGAAAATCATGTTTGTAACTGTGAACATGTTAATATGGTTTGTTTTCTTTTATATAATGTATGTTTGCTTATGTCTTAAGTGATAATTCAGTAAAGGTGTTTAAAAAAAACAAAATAAAATCTGTTTCTTCATGGCCAAGTGCCTTTAGACAGGAATTAGTTGTTAGGCTTGGCTCAGTGTCTTGTACAGATTCTAGTCCCCTCTTACAAAGTAATTTCTGGTAAAAGAAAGAGAGAATGTGAAGTTCTATCTCACCATTCATTCTTTACTGATGGGTTCGGAGCCGATCCCTCAGCTCCGAGTCGGCCAATTGCAAAGCTCGAGGCCTTCAAATAGCTTGAGGCCAAGTCCCATGATGCACCTAGAGTTACCTCCAAATTAGTTTGCCGCTGCAACAGATCGGAGGTTCTGCATTAGCTCGGGCCAGTAAAACTATTTTTTCATTCTTTACTTAATTATATCAATATTTAGATAGTTTTAGGTAGTTTTGAATAGCTTTATAAAGCTCTTATAGCTTTTTGGTGTGTTTACCTACATTATATTTCCTTCCCATTCTAGTTGGCCTCTTGTTTTAGGCCTAGTTTAAAAACCTTTTTCTGATTATTACAGTGCATTTACTTAGTGACCTTTAGTCACAATTTATACTTAATAGATAGTTTATAGTTATTTGCTGTGTGGTGTGTTTACCCTTAATTTTTTTTAGAAAAGGCTTGGATTTGATAATTAATGTTGAAGTTTTGCAGTTGACATTAATTTTTGTCAGATATAATTATTCCTTAGAAAATCTTAGATAAGGTTTGTTGTGTCTTGTAGCAGCTATCTTCTTTCATTGCATAGTCTGCTTATATTTTTCTTATTGTGTGTTTTAGAAAGACCTTTTTCTGTCACTTTAACATTAGTATTACTCTGTGTGTGTGTGTGTGTGTGTGTGTGTGTGTGTGTGTGTGTGTGTGTGTGTGTGTGTGTGTGTGTGTGTGTGTGTGAGAGTGAGACTTAGCCTGATTTTATTTAAGGCTTTTGTTAATTACTGTTAAGAATTTTTTGTGGTGACGGTAATTTTCTCTCTGAGATTACAATGGCTGACCAAAAGAAGCATCCTAAGTCAGGTTTCAAAAAATGCCCAAAATGTGGCCAAAAGATGTCTGTAACAGACAGCCATGTAAGTTGTGTGTACTGTCTAGGAGCCCTGCATTTACAGGATAGCTGTTCTATATGCCATTCCTTCTCCTCCAGGGTCCTACAGGAAAGGAAAAGAAAGTTAATAGACAGAGGTTTGTTGAAACCATCCTTCCAAGAAGCTTTGAGCAACCAAGATGGATCCAGCAAGTCCTCAAAGTCTTCTAAGACTTCTGAATCAAAGAAATCAAAAAAATCTTCGACTTAGGTTCCACTGCCTTCGATACCGAAATTCTTTTCTTTTCAGAGCCTGTCCCCAGTCTTGAAACCGGTATCCGAAACTCCTAAGAGTCCATTATTATAGTCAGTACCACCTTCAGTGCGCTCATCTCGGTCCTCTAGCCTTTCTGACCTGGATGTGGATCATGTGGTGCACAAGCTGTTATTGGCACCAGCCTTGGCAAAGATTTTATCGGCTTCAACCCAAATGGCTTCGGAGACGAAGACCCTTACACCAGCTCAAACTGTTCCTCCTCCAAGCCATGCTAGTCCTTCTGAGCCGGAGGAATAGGACCTGTTGATTGTGGAACACTCAGAGCCAACACCTGCTCCAGTGTCTTCGGCTCCTTTCACTCTGACATTCTCGGTGCTGATCGAAGACTCTAGGAGTCGAAATTCTCTGGTCAAGTCCAGGGAGGATTGTTGGACAGACTTGTTGGTTCTGACTGTGCCTCTCGGGGCTTCGGCTTGGATGAGCTCAGCTTCTACCTCTAGTTCGGAGCCGACTGTCCCAGTGCCAGGGGTATTGACTGTTTTCTCAGATCCCTTGGTTCCCTAGCATTGGAGCAGAGGTGCTTTTGATGCCATGAGGAGAGTCATGTCTCCTAAGACATCCTTGACCTCAGGTCTGGCTTCTTCCTCCCCTAACGCACCTGTGTCTGCTTCTGCCTCACACATCCTGACCAAGCATAGTGACCCAGAGCCTCAGGAAGCCCCACTGGGTGGCCCTTGCTCTTCTGAGACCTCACCAGAAGCTCCCCTGATGAGGTTCCCAGGAAGAAATTTTGTAAGAGGAAACATCTAGACTCCCCCCAGGAGTCTCTAACATCTGATACTGACTTGGTCCCTACGGTCCCCCTCTGAAGATATCTCATTCACTGAGATACTTGAAATCCCTGAGGCAGAGGGGTGACTGGCAGTCCAGAAACCCTACTGAGGATAAGTCAGTTCTCCTGAAGGCATTCAGGTCTCAGCCTCCACCTCTTGGGTGTCTCCGCCCTTCGATGAGCTGATGCAGCTGGTCTTACGAAGGGTGTGGGAGTCTCCGGATACTATGGAGCCTGTCCCTATGAGGCCTAATAAGTTAATTTCTGCCCCCCCTTGACAAATCTTTCTTGACAAAAGGTGTGCTAGTTGATGCCATGGTGGTGGCGGCAGCCACCAGAAGGGAAATGTCTGAAACTTCCTCGTCTATCCATCCTCCTAACAGAGACTCCAGGATCATGAATAGATATGGGAAGTGCATGTTTAGTTCAGAGAATATTGCTCTTTGTTCACTCAACTATTTTACCAAATTACAAAGAGATCTCCTTAGAGCTAGGAGATACTCTTCAGGGTACAGTAGCTGCAGGAGCTACCGACAAAGTTGCCACCCAGCTTGCTACCCTCAGTTCTATAGTAAACTCATCCATGCACCTCATTTCATATGCAGCTGACGGAACGAGTAGGGCAGGTGGTACAGGAGTTGCTCTTAGGAGACACTCCTGGATGCTCTTGTGTTCCTTCGTGGAGCCCTTCAAGTCATCCTTTGTGAATACCCCCTTTGATGGCTTGTCCCTTTTTGGGCCTAAAGTGAAGGAAACCTTAACCAGGTGTGAGCAAGATGGAAAGACTCTGTCTGCCATCAGAGTCCGTTTTTCCACCCTTACCAGACCCTACCCTAAGGGTCAAAAGGGAGGAAAAATATGGTTCCGAAAAGCCCAAGGAGCCTTTCAAGACACATGTGGTGAACCCCCCTCCAGAGACAGAGGAAGGGGCAATAATGGAAAACGCCGCCCTCGCGGCAGAGGGGTCTGCAACTCCAGGGAGACAGAGATCACTTCTCTGGGAAGCCCTACCAGCACTCCTGAAAGGAGGCCCGACTGTCGGGGTTTGCTTATCTTTGTACCCAGACGCCTGGCTCAAAATAACAAAAGACAGCTGGGTACAAAGTATCATTTCCAGAGGATACTTCATACCATTCGCCACACCCCTTCCACCCATAAGAAAAATCCCGGATGTTCCACCCAGTTACAGGGAACAAGCAACAATAGAGGTCCAAACATTGCTAATAAAAAGACTCATCCAACCAGTCCCAGCAGACCAGACAGGATCCAGAACTTACTCAAGATTCTTTTTAGTTCCAAAAAAAAAAAAAAAAAAACCCCCGGGGGACTGGAGACCCATATTGGACCTCAGCAGACTGAACAAATCTGAAAAGAAAGAGAAGTTCCGGATGGTCCATGCTTCAGTCTATACTTCTCTTCTTAGGGAAAGTCAATTGGATGTGCTCGTTAGATCTCAAGGATGCATACTACCACATAAAAATAGCCAGGCCATCTAGGGATCATCTGCACTTCTGGCTGGGAGCCAATCATTACCAGTTTCGAGCCCTGCCCTTTGGCCTCAGTACAGCCCCCAGAGTGTTCACCAAATGCATGACAGTGGTCACGGCTCACCTGAGGCATTTAGGATTCCAGGTGTTTCCATACCTAGACGATTGGTTCCTTACCGCCACCACCAGGCATCAACTCATTCAGGCCAGTGAGTCCACTGTGTCACTCTGCAATCAACTGGGCATTACAATCAACTCAGAAAAATCTGCAGCATGTCGTTTTTATTGGAGCAGAACTGGACACCACCACCACCACACTAAGGCTTCCAATAGAAAGAGTCTTTCTTCTTTTTCAGCATGTCAGCGTTCTGATATCCAAAGACAAATCACCAGCATCAGAAGTTCTGAGATTGGTAGGCCTGATGGCAGCAGCAATTCTGGCCATATCACTAGGTCGTATGCACATGTGGGTACTAAAATGGCTGTTGTTTACTCAGTGGTCTTACAAAGAGCTACCATGTCTCACATGATAATGATCACAAATTCCTGCAAAAAGGATCTTCAGTGGTGGTTGTCCTCACTTCATGTCATGATAGGACGCCCATTTGTGCTACCCCCTCCAGCAGCCACAGTGACCGCGGATGCTTCCCTGAAAGGGTGGGGATGCATTTTCAGGGAAAGACAGCCCATGGCACATGGACCAATCAAGAGACACATCTGCACGTCACTGTCCTAGAGATGAGAGCAGTACTTTTGGCGTTGCAGTACTTTCAGGACTTCCTCCCTCTCGGTATGATTGCGATTCAGACAGACAACATGTCAGTGGTCTGGTATTTGAGCAAACAGGGAGGAACCAGGTCTTATCCCCTGTGTCGTGAGGCTCTCGAGTATGGCAATGGGCTATTTCCACCCAGCGCTTTCTGTTGGCAACGCACATCCTAGGGAAATCCAACGTGATAACAGACAAGCTGAGCAGAGCAATTGTGTTGCCCTACGAGTGGTCCATCAAGAAAGAAATAGAGGACACAATATTCCGCAGGTGGGGCCAGTCTTGCTGCGTCCTTTTTACCAGACACACGAACATGAAATGCAGAAGCTACTTTGCCCTGATTTCCCCTCCAGGAGAAGCCCCAAGGGACGCACTCATACACGATTGGCCACCGGGTCTCCTCTACGCATTTCCACCAATCCCTTTGATACCCAAGGTTCTACAGAAAGCAAATACCCTGGGAAGGACCATCATTCTAATAGCCCCTCATTGGCCTCGTCAGATTTGGTTCCCCTTCCTTCGACTTCATCTTTTGGAGGACCCTTGGATTCTGGACCCAGTTCCGGACCTTCTGATGCACTCGGGGGAACTTCATCCCTCTCTGCATTCCCTGAAGCTGACAGCTTGGCTGCTCCAATTCCCATCATAGCCAGGTTCCATAACCTTTCCAATGAGACAAATCAAATTCTCTTATCCTCTCATAAATCTTCTGCGAGGAAGCTACATCTTAGCAAATGTAAAAAAATTTCTATATGGGCCTCTAAAAACAATATTGATCCTTACCAAGCCCCTATGGCCTCCATTTTAGAGTTCCTGACTGTGATTTTCAACAAATGAGCTGTAGCAGCAACAGTGCGTGTTCAACTGGCTGCCATTTCTAATATTCATCTTGGATTTGAAGGATTGAATATTATGTCACAGAAGTTATCCAAAGCTTTTCTCAAAGGGACCTTTCATATTAGACCACCTGTGAAATCTCGCTATTCTCCATGGAATCTAAATTTTATGCTTTCCCGTATAATTCTTCCGCCATTTGAACCAGCTTCCTCATGTGACCTCAAATTTTTGTCATGGAAAGCCATCTTTTTAGTAGGTATTACTTCTGCCTGCCCGCAGAGTGTCAGAGCTTCTGGCATTATCCATCAAGCCTCCTTATTTGATATTCCATGCTGACAGAGTCTCACTTAGAACAAACTTCTCCTTCTTTCCTAAAGTTTGCACCGAAACTAATCTCAACCAAATTATTGATTGGCCAGTCTTCTTCTCCAACCATTCAAACAATTTAGAGTGCATGCTGCACAAACTTGATGTTCACAGACAGCTCAGATTTTATTTGGATAGAACAAAAGATTTCAGGAAATAAGACCAGCTTTTTGGTTCAGTTTCAGACTCCAGGAAGGGTAGACCAGTGGCTGAAACAACTCTTTCTAAATGGTTATCTGATTGTATCACCTTTGCTTATTCAGCTGCTAACATGCTTTTACAGCATAAAATTAAGGCTCACTCAACCAGAGCTGTTTCTGCATCCTCTGCCTTTTCTGCCAGACTTCCTATTGATAACATTTGCGCAGCAGCCACTTGGTCCAAACCTCATACCTTTATCACTCATTACAAAGTTGATAAGGCCTCCAGGGACCGGGCCTCCTTTGGATCCACGGTCCTGAGAAATATACTCCCGTGAGCCACCCGAGGTTGATGGTGCTTGGGACGCTATCCATCAGTAAAGAATGAACGGCGAGATAGAACAGCTTTACATAAAGAAGTTATGTACTTACCGTAATGTTCCATGTGAGTTGTTCATCTTGCCTTCATTCTTACGTCCCTCCCTCCTACCCCCTCCTGGGCTGTCAGATGACTGAGATTCTGGATCCATCCTGGTTGCTCAATCCTTCTATACCTTCTCTTGGGAGTGAAAGAATGACATATGGTATTATTATATGCAGCAAACAAGATCTGAGGTAACTCTAGGTGCATCATGGGATAGGGACTTGGCCTCGAGCTATTTTAAGACCTCAAGCTTTGCAATTGGTCCACTTGGAGCCGAGGGATCAGCTCTGAACCCATCAGTAAATAATGAAGGCGAGATGAACAACTCACATGGAATGTTGTGGTAAGTAAGAGTCAAGATGTTGAATTTATAGGGGTTTGTGAAAAAAGAGAAATAAACTTTTTTTCTCCTCAGGTTTCCAATTCATATTCTTTTTTTAACACCTTTATTGAATTATCACTTGTGACATAGGCACATTCACATTTATATAAAAAATAATCAAGCTGTATTAACAAGTTAAAATTAACAAATATTATGCTTCGCATATATTGCTATATGTCATGTAACCTAAGCAACATTACATAAATTATTCAATCCCTGCCCTTTTTTTAAACAAGAAACCTCTTTTTTAAACCATCACTTACAACATAAGCAATCATACATCCATATAAATGAAAACGAACCACACAGACACAATCCTAGTTGCAGTCGTTTTACATCACAACACTCCCAGTTGCAAACATTATACATCACTTGTAATCTACCAAATCATTTTCAGTCAAACATTACATAGCTCATTTAAGTTCTGCCTTCTTTTAACCCTCATTGCTCCCCTGTATGTATTGTTCCCACAGTTCCCATTTTTTTCCTATGTAGTTTGCTCCTACTTTTTTCTAAAGATCTCCAGTTATTTTGTCTCTGTTGCTATAGTCACTACTTCTAATGTAGTTTGTTTATTTATTTATTTGACATTTGTTAACTTGGTTAGTTTGACTGGACAGATGCTCTTTTTCAGCAGAGACCGAGGAGAAAAGCTCCAGTAGAAATGTTAAAATACAGCAAGTATTAAACATATTAACATAAGAGGAATATAATTTTGTCTTACATACAGGTTATACATCATAACAATAGTAAGACAACAAACTTAGTTTAAAAAAACATTAGATTTGATTTCCATTTTCTAGTAATTACTTTTTTTTGCAGCCAGAATAATTAGAATCATCAAGGTCTTACCATATCTATGCAATTCCGATTCTGTATCATGGCTCAGAAAAATCATCTAACCCATCACACCAATCTGCCCATCCAGCATCTCCGACAGTGCATCCTGTAGGGAACCCTTAAAGTCCACCAGTTCACTGCACTCCCAGAAAATATGTTCACATTTACCTCTTTCTTCCCTGTCACACCTTCAACATTTGCTATCTACCTGAGGAAAAATTTTCTGGAGTCTGCTTGAGGTTTAAAAATATCTATGTAAACATTTCTATACAAAAATCCTAAATCTTCTAGATTTGGTTGCATATTTGGGAGACATACGTATATCCTCCTATTGTTTCTTTGTGAATTGCTTATCCATTCTCTCTTCCCAATCCTTTCTAACCTTTGCTGATTGATTCTTATAGTTATCATGCACTGTTTTATATATTCTACTGATTATTGCTTTTTTAATGACAGCTTCTGTTCTACATTCTACTAAAAATTACCAGTGCTGGTCTTCTGTTTAGGACCCCACTTTTCTTTCTCTTTGCCTATACTTTGATATCAATTCTTGATAGGGCATGCAGTCTCTAACCTGCAGTCCAAATAAATTCTTAGTATCTTCCCATTCTATCATCTTTCCCCTCTCTAGTTATTTTCTCCCACTACTGTGGTTCCTTTGCCAGTTTTCTCCAGTAAATTCCAGCCGCCTCTTGCCTATTGTCTATATCCCAAATTGCAGTCATCCCTATCAGCTGAATCTCCTTTCTCCATTCCCGTGTTGGCTTAGTTTTTAAAATACTTTCTGCTACTTTACGGATATAATATTCTCTATTATTATTCTCCTTAAAGCTCTGCATCCAAAATCTCAGTCTTTCCTTGTTTCTTGAGCTCCCTCCCCGTTTCATCCCCTTCTACTTTGAATTATAGTTTTCTGCTTTTTAAACACCTTTATTGAATTATCACGTGACTTAAGCAAATGTACATTTATACAAAGGTAATCAAACTGTATTAACAAATTAACATTAACAAACATTAACTTCACACATATATTGCTATATATCATATAACCTATGTAACATTACATAAATTATTCAATTTCTACCCCCTTTTTAAACAAGAAATATCTTTATTAAACCATCACTTATGACATAATCATACATTTATATAAATGAAAACAAACCACACTGACACAATCCTAGTTGCAAGCATTTTACATCACAAACCATACTGACGCACTCCCAGTTGCAAACGTTATACATCACTTATAATCTACCTAATCATTTTCAGTCAAACATTGCATAGCTCATTTAAGTCCAGCCTTCTTTTAAATGTCATTCTTCCCCTGTGTATGTTGTTGATTTCTGATTCAGAGGAAATTATGGTATCTGATTCTTTCTGTGAGGGATTTTTCGTGACTTTTTCTGGATGAACTAATGTTTCAGTGGGAGATCCATGAGGAGGCCCAGTCTCTAAGAAAATATTTTGATTTCCCACAACTGGGAAAAACAAAAAAGAAACACTGCATCACTGAAGCATGCTACAGTGGGGATAAGGAAATATACCTGTTTCTCCACTGTAGTGCAATCTTAGAGTTAGTATATATAAAATAGCGAGGTGTGGGGGGAGCAGGGGGGCTTGCTCCCCTGCAGAACTGCCTTTGTAGTGTTTCTTTTTTGTTTTTATTTCCGGTTCTGTGAACAGGTATTCATGAAAGTGTACTTTCCCGTAAATGGGGTCGTACTTCTGTCTTTCAAAAGAATGAGCTTTCGACGAACAGAAAGAGACCCATATATATATATATATATATATATATATATATATATATATATATATATATATACACACACACACACACACAAAGTTTTTATAGTATATTTTTCCATAGTTTACTAGAATTTTTCTGCTTACTTATTGATGTCCTTTCATTTCACTTTTGCAACATTCATAACATTAGGGAATCCCATGACTAGGGCAGCTCAGCGTCCAGCCAGTATACCACAGCCTTAGGTTGCCTTAAGATATGCCATACGGGTTGAGGTGCCTAGGCAGTGGGGCAGTTCTCTGTGATACATTTGTTGGGGACACATGGCTGAAGTGACATTTAGCTGCAGAGAAATATGGCCGTTATGAATTCCCTTTGGGGAGAGAAGCACACACTGCCATGCCCACAGCTTTAATAACCAAGTGCATGGAGGCCAGAAGATTTAGTGAGTGTTGTGCTCAATGTACAATACATGCTTATGTAACCACAACATGTAGAAGTGTGCTACAGCATGGAGGAAATCCTGCATGATACTGTAGTCACATTTATGCTCCAATATGCATTTTGGGTAATGCTTCTTAGACACTATGAAGGAGGTAGTGGTCCACACAGTTATAAAGGCATTGCCCATTGTGCACTGCATTTGTACTGCCACAGACATGCCCACTGGCCAACCTCTTGCTGATGTCTGCCATACTGCCTGCTGTCTCATGCTGCCTTGGAGGCCATAGACATTATTTTCCCCCTTTGCATTTTGTTATTGAAGTTGTGGGCATGTCATCACATTTCTCTGTTTGACCAAAGGGAATTCACAGCAGCCATATTTCTCTGCTGAATGTCATTTCAGCCATATGTCCCCATCCAAATGTACCGTGTCAGTGGCAGTAAAAATGCAGTGCACAATGGCCAGTGCCTTTATAATTGGTGTATGTGGACCACCACCCCTTTCACAGTGTCTAAGGAACATTACCTAAAATGCATATTGGAGCACAAATATGACTACAGAAGCTTGCAGGATTTCCTTCATGCTGTAGCACACCTCTACATGTTAAATAATCATGTGCTCAGCATAAATTACATGCTTAAGTAACTGCAACACTTGTACATGTTGTAGTTATGTAAGCATGCACAGTACACTGAGCACCAAACTCATTCTGCCCCATATGCTTTTAAAGGTATGCGAACAGCAGTGCAGGCTTCTGTTTGCCTTCAAGGGAATTCACAGTAGCCATATTTCTGTGCACCTGAATGTCACCTTAGCCATGTGTCCCCAACCAAATATACCACAGGAAAATATCTCTCTGCCTAGGTGCCTGAACCCACACCATACGTCACACATGTGCCTTGCGGTGATGCCCGCACATATCCTCAGGACTTCTTTGCTGCCAGTCTGAACACCATCTCTTGATCGTCCCAAGCACCTATATTCCATTGCTGGTTTCACCAAGCCGTTGTAGATAAGTGGCTCATTGAGGTTCCGTTTTACTTGTCTTTTTGTTGCTTGTCAGGTTTCATGTCATCCAAGAAGGGTAGATGTCAATGCGGGAGACAAATTCCCCATAAAGACTGCCACGAACAGTGTCTATTTTGCCTTGGCGTTTCGCATGACCATACGTCCTTTTCCATATGTCAGGCTTTTGTACCTAAAACTTTGCCTAGTAGACTTTCTTCTTTGGTGCTGTATCTTGAGAATCAGCAGCTTAAACTTCTTGCAAATGATACGATGGAGGGTACTTTCTGTCCCAAGGGACAGCCATCAGGAAGAAGGCCAAGAAGCCTTGGCTGGAATCTTCCACTTCTTAGCCAGACATTTCTCCCGAGACAAGTGAATGCCCAGAGGTTCTCCTGGCTTTGTTGTCTTACTCCTCTGCCGCAACTAGGTTTGAGGTCAGCATGGATCCAGCTTTAAGCACATCCAAGGAGGCTTTGCAAATGTCCAATCTGATGTTGTTAATCTTTGTTCATTCCTTAGTGACGGGTTATCGGTTCCGTCCTCATTAGAGAGCCAGCCATATATCAAGCTCACGTCAGCCGAATACTCTCTAGCCAAGGTACTACCCAGAATGCTCTGCTCCCTGTTACCTCAGATCTCCTTTGCCACGTTGCTGTACAGCCATGTCAAGCCACTCTCTTCAGCTAAGTGTATAATTTTTTGAAAGTTTATATATCATTTCTACTTTAAAGTTTTTCAAACAGTTTCTTGTACCCTATTGTATCCTTAAGACTCTCTCTTTTTAGTCTATTTCCCTTTATTATCTTTTTCTTACCCTTGAGGTGATTCTTTATTACCATCGTTGGTAATCCTTCTTCCTTCTCTCTTCTTACCCTTTTGGGAAGCCTTTCCTACTCTTTTGATATTGTTGTTCTTCTCCACATCATTATGTTGGATAAGAAAAGTAGTGTTGGTTTTAAACAGTGTAAGGATTGCAGCCGTAAGTTACCGCTTTCCGATGGCCATGACTTATGTGTCTGTTGTTTGAATGTCTCCCACCTTACTGTGGATCCCCCATGTGGGATTTGTAATAATTGTTCGACCAGGACTCTTAACGAGAGAAAGAACAAGTTAATCCTGAAAGGTCTTCTCAAATCTCCTTTCAGTGAGGCTATCGCTGGGTCGGAGGGCTCAGCCCCTCCTACTATACTCTGTAAGAGGCGTTCTTCCTCTTCCAGGTTGCTCACTTCATCTCCCTCTAGAGTTTATAGGGAGTCGACTCATAAGAAGGTGAAAATGACTACTACTTCAGCACTGCCACTTGTGACCTTTCGGCTCCAGGCTCAGCACCGCCCTGGTTGATTCTTGCTCCAGTCATGTCCTCTTATCAACACTGGCACTTGAGTTCCCAGTGCAGACAATTACGGCTCTGACAGTTCCATCTCAGCCCTTACCGGCACCGTCCATGTAGGTACAGTCCCCTTCTGCACCATTGGTACAATCCCCTTTGGCTCCGAGTATGACGTTACTATCCTTCAGGGTGCATACACTTTGGGCAGCAACATACTCTTTTGTGCAGTCCTTTTCAGCACCATCATTGTTACCGGTGCAGACACTTTCCTCGATGGCACCGTACCCATCAGTGCAGACACTTGCTTTTACGATGCAGACACCTTCGACTTCTGTGGCGCTGACGTCGTCAGCACAGACTACTTCGACACCATTCTCTTTGGTGCAGACATCCTCGGTTCCGGGTTCTGCACCTCTCAAATTAGTAAGGACCAAGTACTCTCCTTCCTTGGATCCATTTGTTGGTAGCCAATATAGTCCTTTTCTAGAAAGGCCAGAATCGCCGTCAGGTTTCTCTATGAGGTCAGCCAGGGGCCTCTCTGAGCAAAATGTGTTACGACTTGTTGATCAGTTGCTTGTGTCTCAACCATCGAAACCCATGTTCCCTCCTTCAGGTGAACGTATATATCTCCTCAAACTCCAACGTTCACTCCTCCTTCTACTTCCACCCAAGTAACAAAGTCCATTACTCTGATAGCAGCTTCCCTCCTTCCGACCCCAGTAGTGGATCTCACTTTGGAACTGGAGTCGTCTTTGTGGCCCTCGGTGCACTGAGCATCAGGCTCTTCTCAGGTCAGTGGCTGTACTGTGGGGGAGGGCATTCTTGGTTCCACGCTGATTTTTTCTATGGCACCCTCCAGGAATCCTCCCTCTCACACTTCACAGTCCTGTTGAGACTCCTGGTCTGGGGGTCAGCTCGTCGGGGCATAGTGTGACCCCGGTTCCTAGGTTGTCGTGCTCTGTTCTGGGCACTCATCCCTCCTTGGGCGGGCCGGCCTTCCAGGCTATGGAGAGGGCACTTGCAGCTGCTGGCAAACCCCACATGTCGGAGTCCTCTTCCCCCCTCTGTCCTGCAACTCTCACAAGCCAGAAACACCAGGCACAAGGCCCTCAGGGTTCTCCTCCTCAGGAAAACCCCCTCTTTGCAGTCTTCCCCAGAACCTCCCACTGAGGAAGTACCCCGCAAAGCTTCCTGCAAGAGGAAGCACATGGACTCCACTGAGGAGTCTTTGACCGAAGATACGGACTTTGATGACAGGGAAGGATCCCCACGGTCACCCTCTGATGAGGTGTCCTTTGGTGACATCCTCGAAATCCGTAGACAGAGAGGTGACTGGAAGTCCTCTAATCCTTCCTCAGAGGAATCCGTATTCCTGCAGGCCTTTCGTGCCTGGCCCCCTACCTCCTGGGTTACCCCGCCGGCTGATGAGCTTGTCCAGCGCGCATGGAAGGCTCCTGACACCCAGGAAGCAGTACTGCAGAGACCTGATAAAAATCTTATCGCCCCCCAGCTGAGCATCCCCATTGGTCATGAGGTATTCCAGTAGATGCCATGGTGGTGGCAGCTGCAACTAAGTAATACTTGGCAGAAGAGAGCCAAACTGTCTGTTCACACAACAAGGAGTCCCTGGTGATAGACAGACTAGGGAAGTGTGTGTTTGCTTCATCGACCTTCGCCATAAGGTCTTTGAACTATTTGGCACTCTTTACGAAGCTCCAGATGGATCTTACCATCCAACTCTCTGAAACCTTTGCAGGAGCTGTTTCTGATGAAGTCCGTGACAATGTAGCTTCTCAGATAGCCACCCTAGAGTCCATTTCCAATTCTTCCATGCATCTTATTTCTCACACAAGGGAAGGAGCGGCTAGAGTGGCAGGCGCGGGTATAGTTACCAGACATGCCTGGATGCGCCTTGGCAGACTCCTTTAAAGCTTTCTTCATGAATGCCCCCATCGAGGCCACTTCTTTGTTTGGCCCTAAAGTTAAAGATATGATGGCAAGGTACGAACAAGATGGCAAGACCCTATCTGCCGTTGGTGTCAGACATTCCACTCCTCAACGATTCTACTCCAGAAATCAGAGGAGTGGGAAGATGTGGCACAGGAAATCACAGGGCTCTTTCCATGATGCACGTGCCGAGTTCTTCCCTAGAGGCAGAGGTGGAAACTCCAATGGAAGACACCCCTTTCGGGGCAGAGGACGTCCACGAAACTGGGGTTCCAGAGATTCTTTCTCTGTCCAGCCCTATCAGCGCTCCTGAAGCATTACCTGACTGCTCACCTCTGGAGGCGGTCGGGGTTGTTTTTCCTTGTACCATGCTGCCTGGCAAAACGTAATCAGTGATTCTTGGGCACAATGGATAATATCCAGAGGCTATCGCATCCCCTTCCATCTTTGTCCAACCTCATCCAGAGTGTTACCCGACATTCCACCCAGTTAAAGGGAAGCAGCAGCACACAAAATCCAAAAGCTGCTACAAAAGAAAGAGTAATCCAGACAGTCCCCCCAGACCAGATAGGATCCAGTTTTTGCTCAAGGTTCTTTTTAGTGCCAAAAAAGACAGGGGACTATAGACCAATTCTGGATCTCAGCACACTGAACAAATTTGTAAAAACAGGTTCACGGTTCAGTCTATCCTTCCTCTTCTGGAAGAAGATGATTGGATGTGCTGTGTAGGTCTTCAAGATGGTATTACCACATAAAAATGGACAACTGCTCAAGAAGATACCTCTGCTTCCACTTAGGAGCCAGTCACTACCAATTTTGAGCACTGCCGTTCGGTCTCTGCAGCCCCCAGAGTGTTCACCAAGTGCATGGCAGTGGTTATTGGTCACTTGCGAATTCAAGGATTCCAGGCGTTGCCATATCTAGACTACTAGCTCCTCAGTGCCCCCAACAAGCGTCTACTGGAAGAAGCCCTGCACTACACTCTCCTCACAGCACAACGCCTGGGCATTACTATAAACTGGGAGAAGTCCAACATGACTCCAGCCCATTCTTTGGAATTCATCAGGGTGCTCTTGGACACGAGAAATTGCACAGCATCTTTTCCGGACCACAGACTTCAAAGAATAAGGCAACAGGTTCAACCGCTGCTCTGTCACCACAAATCTCCCACTTGATCTATACTCCAACTCTTGGGGTCAGTGGCAGCCTCGATCGCCATTGTTCCTCTAGCCAGATTCCACATGAGGCTCCTTCAGTGGTTACTTCTCACCCAGTGGTACCCTCTGCAACATTCTTTGTCTTTTCAGATAAGTGTAACTCGGAGATGCAAGCAAGATTTACTCTGGTGGACGTCTCAAAATCCCCAACAATGCTCTTGCCCCTACAGCCCCCATCAGCCAAAAGCCACGGTGACCATGAACGCCTCCCTGATGGGCTGGGGGGGGCTATGTCAGGGAAACTCTGTCCAAGGCATCTGGTCGGAGACAGAGGCCCGTTTGCATATCAGTGTCCTGGAACTGAGGGTGGTGCTACTAGCGTTGTAAGCATTTCATTCCATCCTTCCGTCAGGGACTATTGCTATCCAATCAGACAACATTTGTAGTCTGGTGCATCAACAAGCAAGGGGCACCGGATCTTACCCGTTATGCCGAGAGGGCTTGAGAATATGGCAATGGGCGATAGCTTCCAACTGCTTCCTAATTGCAATGCACATTTCCGGGAGCTCCAGCGTGATAATGGACAAATTGAGCAGGTGCATTCTACAACCTCACAAGTAGTCCCTCAACCCTGTGATAGCGGCAAAATCTTCAATCGCTGGGGCCAGCCTTGCTGCAATCTATTCACCTCCCCAACCAACTTCAAATGCAGCAACTATTTTGCCCTGATTCCCCCTCGGGGACAGTCGCCGAGAAATGCTCTAGTCCACACTTGGCCCTTGGATCTACTTTATGCCTATCCTTCTGTCCCCCTCATCTCCCAGTTTCTGAAGAAAGCACGGCAGTTGAAAAGCAAAGTGATCCTCATTGCTCCATACTGGCATCGACAAGTCTGGTTCCCCTTCCTCTGGCCTCACCTGCTAGATCAACCGTGGATACTCAATTCATCCCCAACATTGATCTCCTATCCGCAGGGTCTGACTCACCCCAGTCTAATAACCCTGAAGCTGACAGCTTGGTTTCTCCACTTCCAATGATTGCCAGGCAGGAAAACCTCTTGTCCCCAGTGCACAATATTCTTATTGCATCTCATAAATCGTCCACCAGACTAATATATCTCAATAAATGGAAAAGGTTTTCTCTATGGGCAGTGAATAAACAGTTAGACCCTTTGTCAGCCCCAGTCTTGGTGGTTTTGGATTATTTGTCACACCTTTTCCACTCTGGGCTGTCTGCCTCTACTATTCGAGTGCATTTAGCTGCCATTTTGAATTTCCACATTGGGTTTCGGGATTCTTCACTCATGTCACATAGACTCTGTAAAACTTTCTTGAAAGGGGTTCTTCACCTGAACCCTCCCTTTAGAGAACCAGTACAACCTTGGGATTTGGCCTTGGTCCTGCAAGCCCTAACAGCTTCCCCCTTTGAACGTGCATCTTCATGTGATTTAAAATATCTCTCAGTGAAAACTTTGTTTCTAATTGCAATCACATCGGTCAGACGCTTGTCAGAACTTCAAGCCTTATGCATCAAACCTCCCTATCTTATTTTCCTTAAGGATAGGGTATCACTGAGAACTAATTCTTCTTTTTTACCAAAAGTGGTGTCAGAGTGGTCTGTCAACCAATCTATTGACCTTCCAGTATTTTTTCCTAACCACTCTAACAGGGGAGAGTATTGCCTGCACTCCTTGGGTGTTCATAGGCAAATACGATTTTATCTGGACAGAACAAAATCTAACCGTAAATCAGACCAACTATTTCTGGATTTTTGTGGACAAAGACTAGGTCATCCTGTCTCAAAAGTTACATTGGATTTGTGGTTGAGAAATTGCATTAGCTTCATCTACAACAAGAACAATGTCACCTTGCCTTAGAGTGAAAGCACATTCTACAAGGTCTATGGCAACTTCAGCAGTTTTTCATGCTAAGGCTTCCCTCAATGATATTTGCTCAGGTGTGACTTGGGCCAAACCTCATACCTTTATTCTTCATTACAAATTTTATTTGGCTTCCAGAGGTAGAGCTTCTTTTGGCTCCATGGTGCTCAGGGATATCCTTCCATGAGGGCCACCCAGGGATACAGGTAGCTGGGGACTGTTCCATCAGTAAGAAATGAACGAAGATTAACATCCTCAGATAAAGAAGTTATGTCTTACCATAATGTTCCATCTGTGTTGTTGATCTTCGTTCATTCATTACTCCCCACCCTCCATCCCCCTCCGGAGGTTCCTGGTTGATCTCATATACTCCTTTACTGTAGGTCTGTTATGACCAGATGTAGCCTCTACTTTTGTCTATCAACTTGCAAACTCGATCTGAGGTAACAGGAGCATAGCATTCTGGGTAGGATCTTGCCTCGAGAGTTTTTGGCCGACTCGAGCCTGATATATGGCCGGCTCGGTTCCGAGGACAGAACCGATAACCCATCAGTAATGAATAAACAAAGATCAACAACACAGATGAAACGTTATGGTAAGACATAACTTCTTTTTTCAGATGTTCGGGGGGAACCACGGTTAATTATTTCCGAGGGGCCTAGGGGTGTTCCTCAGATTTTAGTCAGAGAAGAAGTCCCTACAAGTACTATTGAATGCCATCCCTGGGTCAGATCCTTTCAAGTTATTATAAGGCAGACATCCCACTAAAGAAAAAACAAACTAAACATTTTTCTCCTGCCTCTAAGGATCCACAGACTGAGTGGCAAGCCTTCACTCAGGGTTTGTTTAGTGCTTTGTTGGCATTCAAACTTCCTAAGGGTGTTTCGGTTGTAGCTCCCCCTTGGTCCTCTACTCCCCTTAAAAGACCCAGGGAACAGGATTCCTCTAAAAAGGAGTTGGATTCTGATGAGGAATCTCTTGCTTACTCTTCTCAAATTCCTTCTCCTTTTGACTATGGGTTAGAGGAAGAGGAATCTACCAGTTCTGATACTCCCTTTGAAGAGATTTCTTCTGGAGACACAATATCCCGGATGATGGAGTTCTTTAAATGAGATTGTGCTCAGATGTCTGAGATTCATACGAGTCACTATGAGTTGCTGCAGATTGAATCTTCTAAACCTTCTGCTGTTCCTCCTTTATTGGATACATTTTCTAATGCCTGTAAAGCTCCAGATTCTCAATCCCAAGCTCCCAAGAAACTCAATAGGTTTTATAGGGTGCTTGAGGGCTGTAAATTTTTGTACAAGTGTCCTGCTGTTGACTCCTTGGTGGTGTCTGTTGCCTCTGTAAGACCTCTTAGTTGTTTCCTTCACCCAAGTTACTGCCCTCTGATAAAGACAGCAGAAGCATGGAAAAGCTAAGTAAGAAGGTTTTCACCTCAGCTACCTTGGCATTTTGGGCTGTTAATGATCAGTCCCATATGTCCAGGTAGGTGTTGGCGCTATCCCAGGCTTGTCAGGTTGTATGTAATCTTCCAGACTCTGAGAGTAAAACTTCTGCTATTTCCCTGTTAAGGACTTCCTCCCAGGTGGCTCGTCATTCCATCAAGTGTAGTTATGATGCAGCAGATGCTTATTCTAGGGCTGCTGCTTTTGGATCAGTGATGAGGTATTCTTGGCTTCAGCTTCAACCTTTGCCTGATCATATCAAGGCTAAATTGATGGATGCCCCTCTTGATAATAAACACTTATTTGGTTAAGCTGCTGCTGATTTGTTTAAGTCCCTTCAGGTTAAGGGGAAAGGCTTTACAGGAACTCAAACATGTTTGTTTCTCTTCTTCCTAAATTTCCGACATCCTCACTGGAGATCCTGTTGCAAAATCTCCATTTTGCCATCTCTCTTCTTCAGTGCCTGGGGTTTACAATAAACGTCAAAAAGTCTTCTATGACTTCTTCTCAGGACCATGCTTTTCTACATTGCAAGATTCAGACAGTGCCTTTGCTGGCACCCCTGCCTCCTCACAAGGCCTTGACCCTCCTCTCCTTCTTTCGAACTCTTTTTTTTGTCTGGCTACAATTATAGTCAGGAAGTTTCTGAGAGCTCTGGGTTTCATGGCATCCAACAACCATATACTTCCTCTGGCCAAACTTCACATGAGGAACTTTGTGGTTCCTGAAGTCGGTTTAGTTTCAGCATGCTCATCCCCTAGAATTTGTAGTTCTTCTACCTTGTTTCAAGAAGGAACTCCAGTGGTGGAGCCATCAGTTGTCCTCTCCAAGGCTCCCTTTTCATCCCCCTCTTCTCTCTCAGGAGCTGTTCACAGATGCTTCAGACATAGGATGGGAAGCACCTTTTGGCTCCCTACAGATGCAGGGGCTCTGGTATCCTTTTCAACAGAAGAACAGAATAAAGCGTTCAGATCAAAATCTAAAGTGCAAGCAGCGAAAGCAGAACGCTAATGACTCGCTAGTCTCCCCACAGCCAGTAATGTCCAACAACAATGGAATGAAACTTATCCAACTCCACGAATTATGTAAAAACTGATTTAATGAAACTTATTCAATCCAAAACCTGTTAAGCGCTTTTACCCACTGAGTCATGGGCTTCATCAGAACAATCAAACAGCTGTTCACTACCATTTAAATATACTACTTTGGCGCCAAAATAATTACAATTTCTTAAAGCTACAACCTATGTATAAAAATTCATGTAAAACCAAATAACATTGTTTTAAATACACGTTCTCTATGTTAAATAAATATATAAATAATAAACATTGTTCCTTACGTATAATAAGTCCATGTAAATAAAAATCCATATAATTAATAAAAAAAAATGAAAAAATAAGAATAAATAAACATAAAACTATGCACACATGCAATACATCAGTTTGCTATTTCTAAAATTGGTTTAATAGATATATACTCATTTAATTCGGGTGGTGTCATAGCATCTGTTAGTATCTGCCACCACACCTCCTTGTATGCTAGTATATTTTTAACATTGCCACTTCCTGGGTTATTTGATATATTTTCTAATATAGCAAATTTAAAATAATGATCATCTCCTTGACTGTTAATATGTTTATATAATGCATTTTTTAGGTCTTTTGTTTTAATACTGTATAAATGAGAGTAAATTCTTTTCTTAAAATTTCTCTCAGTTTTTCCTATATAAAATGAAGGACATAACATACATTTCGCCAAATAAACAAGCATTTTGGTGTTGCAATTGCCCTGTTTAAATTTGATTTTAGTCCTATTAATATTTTCCAATGTTGTTTCTGTCTCTTCATTTATAGCAAAACACTGATGACAAGCACCACATTTCGGAGTGTGTGTGTGCCCCCTGAACTTGCTAGCTTTATGACCATACTCTAGTAATTTTTTCAGGTTATTTCCCATCTTGTATACAAATATTGGTTTGGACCCTAATATATCCAATTTCTCTTGATCAGTCAGTAGGATGTACCAGTTCCTGATTATAATTTCTTTAACTTGATTGATATGGGGACCATATTCTAATATACACGCTCTGCTGTACATTTTGTTGTCACTACCTCCCCTGCTTGTTGCAGTGTTAACAGTTTTTATGTTCTGATTCATTCCTAAGAGTGGAACATACTTCTTCCCCCATTCACTAATAACGTATGTGTTAACGTCTCGCATCATGTTTAAATCATATCCCCTTTCTTCAAATAATTTAGAGATGTAACAGAAGGAGCACATCAGTGTCCAAGAGATGAGAACTCTTCTGATGGCTGTTCAGGCTTTTCATCCCCTTTTCTTACTGGGAACTCTCAAGGTATTTACAGTCAACACTGCAGTGATGTGGTATGTAAACAAACGGGGGGGGGGGGGACAAGATCTTATCTTCTTTTCTGCTTGGCACTCCTAGTATGGGATCTTGCTGTTCAGTATCAAGTGGTACGTAAGGCAGTTTACATTCCCTCAAGTCAAAATATTGTGGCAGACGCACTGAGCAAGTCATTAACTCAATCCCATGAATGGCTGCTTCACAGGGATGTGTTTCTGGACATTGTCCATCAGTGGGGTACTCCTCAACTAGATCCATTTGCCTTCCCTCTGAACAGAAATCTTCCTCTGTTTTGTGCCAGGGTCCCAGGTCCTATGTTGTGGAATGGTGGATATTCTCTTTCTTGGAGGGGGATGTTTCTTTTTGCCCCCCCCCTTCAGAATTCAACAGATACCCCCAAAATCTTATTGGTGACTCCCTTTTGGCAAAGACAGCATTGGTTCCCTTCTTCTTCTGCATTTATCTTAGGGCAGTCATCACAAGTTACCTCAAAGGGTGGACCTACTCACACAAAACAAGGACTTCTCTCATCCATCTCCACCTGTCCACTCTTCAACTGACTCTGTGGTTGATAGGATTTTGATTCCACATAGACACTTTTTTTTTCTGAGGACATGCCTAGGGTCCTGCAGGAGGCCAGGAAAACCAATACTAGGAAATCGTACTTCTCCAAATGGAAGATGTTTTCTGTTTTCCGTCTTTATTGTAACCTGGATCCACTTTCTGTGGATGTTCTTTGGTTCTCTCTTATCTGTGTGAATTGCTCAATGCTGAATTGGCTTATTTTTTTGTTAAGGCCCACTTATTAGCTCTCTCTGCTTGTCTGCCTTTATCTCCTCCTTTAGCTTCTAGGTTTGAAGCTAAACAATTCCTTAAAGGCACCCTTCATATAAGGCTTCCAGGAAGCCTGTTCCTCCTCCCTGGGATCTTAATTTGTTTTTGGAGAAATTTGCTCTTGGAAGTGTGTTCTTTTGTTAGCCCTTACATCTGCCATACAGTTGTCTGAGCATCTAGCCCTTTTGGCTTGTCCTCCTTTTTTGGTGTTTCATAAGACAGGGTGTTCTTGTGTGTTAATTCTTCTTTTATGCCCTGGGTGGTGAATGAGTTGTCCCTTAATCAGTCTATTATTTTGCCTACTTTTTCCCTTCTCCACAATCTGCTAGTGAGAAGGTGCTGCACACTTTGGATGTTCATAGACAACTCAGATTTTATTTGGATAAGACTAAGACTATTAGGAAGTCTGATCAGCTCTTTGTTTCCTTTCATCCCTGTTCCCTGGAGTTAGCAATATCCAAGCAGAGCATTTCTTTTTGGATTTCAAATGCTATTTTTTGTTATTCTTTTCATGGGTAGAGCCTTCCTTATTTTGCAAATGCTCATTCTACTAGAGCTGTGACTTCTCCTAGTGCTTTTTTTTCAAGGGTTTTGATACTAACTAACTCTATTCTTGAGGCAGCTACCAGGCCTTCTGTGCATACTTTTACCAAGCACCGCAAGTTGGATGGAGTTTCCAGAGCTATTGCTGGTTTTGCTAGGGCCATCCTTCATGACTTCCTAAAATGCTCTGCTGGTCATTCCTCCTTCCAAGTTTCTTCCTGAGCATTGACATTCTCCCTAATGTTATGAATACTGCAACAGTGAAATGGAAGGACACAGTACAGTTGTGTAAAGTCTTAACATAACGGTAGATGTCCTTCTCTTCACTGTTGCAGTATTCACCCCCTCCCTCTCATCTATTTCTCTTCTGGATATAGTGGTTACTGCTTGGGTTTCCTTCGACTAACATTCCTACTGTGGCTTTCAGTTCTGAAGATGGTGCGTCTGAACATCACCGTTATGCCATATGCTATGCAAGGGGCATAAGTGTGACATACAGCATACCTGAAAGCAACCTAAGGCTTTAGTATACTGGCCGGACATCTGACTGCCCTTATCAGGATATCCCTAATGTTATGAATACTGCAACCATGAAGAGAATGACATCTACCATTATTTTAAGATTTTACACCACTGTATTTTCCTCTAGATAGATATATAAAAATAATCTTTATTATCTTTCTAGTCTATATTTCTAGATAATTTATAAAAAAAATACTGTGACTCTTAGCTTCTGTTTCTCAGAGAAAATGGTGGAAAAACACTTGGGGATTAAAAAATTTGTGGCATGCTTCCACAAGCTTCCAAATTCAGATGTGCACAATAAGTACATGTATTGTTTAGGCCCATCGCACCTTAACACCACCTGCTTCATTTCAAGACTTTTAGCTAAAGGGTCCTTAACGAAAGGAGGAATAAGCTAATATTAAAGGGGCTCCATCAGCCTTCATTGGGGGATAAACCACTTTTGGGCTCTGGGAAGTCTACTGCTGCTGCTGATTCTTCTTCCCCATCTTCTCTTAAAAGGTCATTTGACAGGTCTGAAGACAAGCAAAGGGATTCAGATAAAAACAAAGCTTAAGACTCCTAAAAAGAGGTCCCCAGACCAGACACCTTCATCTGCTCTGGCACTTAAAATACTCAACCCTTCAGAATTATTGCTTTTTTCAGACCCTGTAATCTTAGGATGCCATACACTTCCTAGGTTTTTGCTGGAGCCTGTCTCACCCAGGCTTTGATCTCCAATTTTGCAGGTCAGACCTCATTATCATTTCAAACTACATTTCTGTACCTTATTTTATTAGGTCCGCTAGATCTTCCAGAAGCCTTACTCTAGCTGACGTGGACAAGATGATAATGATATTTCTTCTGACCCAGATCCATTGTGGGGTCCTTTCTGCTCCAACAGCTGTTGGAACTAAAGGAATCACATCTTCCTCTCATTCTTTAGTGTCTCCTTCAAAAATCCAACCTCCTGGATCACAGCCCTCAAATCCTGCTTTCCCCTGGGGCAGATCTGTGTTGGAACAGAGATTCAACCCAACTTCTATTCTGCTGAGTCTTCGGATGAAGTCTGTTACAACTGTATCATGCTCATCTTTAATCTTGAAGCTGAATGGTCAGTGTTGACTCTGGCAAGATAGTATCAGACCAGAGGCCTTTGGATCCATTCCTCCTCCTAGGAGTTTTGGCACTTGATAGTTCAGCCCCAGTGTCAGCCTTGGAATCCAGCTGAACTGGATCCAGGGTTGAGCCACCTTCAGGAGTTTTGGTTCCTCGAACAAGGCTCCCCAGATCTGTGTCGAGCTTGGTTTTCAAGGTTTTCGGGAGAGTGCTGTCTCAACCCAGAGAGAGAATACCCCCTTGAAATTGGATCCAACCCTCTCCTGTTGGATTTCCCCAGGGTTTGGGGTCTGCTTTTCTTGTCCTCTCAGGGAAGCCACTTTCCAGAAGCTTATAGCTGGTTCTCATAGAAGAGATAATGTTAGCTTCTGAGTCCCCGGGAGAGCCCACAGAAGAGGTACACAGGAAGCACAAGTGCAAAAGGAATGGACTTGGATTCCCCTGTTGAATCCTGTACCACTGACACTGATTTTGATGTAGGAGAAAGTTCCCCCCAAAACCCGCATGAAGGATGTCTCATACCTTGAACTCCTCAAACAGAAAAGAGGGTGGTCTTCCCCTCACCTTCTCTAGAAGAGTCTGTATTCCTTGAGGCTTTTGATTCTGGCCCATCTACTTCTTGGGTAGACCCACCACCCTAGCTGAGGAGATGACAGACCTGATCTCTTCATGAGCATGGAATTAACTGAACGCAACTGAGCCCTTTCCCAAAAAACTGACAATGTTTATTGCTCCCAGAGACCGTCCCCATTGGAGCAATGGGTGTGGGGTCAGTTCAATGGTAGTGGCTGTAGTCGGTAAAAAACTTGCCTAAGAGAGTTTCCCTGTCCATCTACCAAACACAGAATGTGAAGTTGTTCTATCTCGCTGTTCATTCTTTACTGATGGGTTCGGAGCCGATCCCTCAGCTCTGTGTCAGCAGCTACTGCAAAGCTCGAGGATTTCAAGTAGCTCGAGGCCAAGTCCCTAGCCAGTGATGCACCTTGAGTTACCTCAGATCTAGTTTGCCGCTGCAACTAATCAGAGGTTCTTGCTAGCTCGGGCCAGTAAAAACTTTAATACCTTTCTATTTACAAAATTATTGCTAGTTTTATAGTTAGATTAGTTAGATATTTAGATTAGATAAGCTTGTAAAGCTTTATCTGCAGTGTTCCCTTCCCTGTGTGCTTTCTTTACTATATATTTGGCCTCGTTTTCTTCATAGGTCTGTCTAAATTTTCTGACTAAAAAAATGTTATTCAGTAACCTTTTTTGTCACATTTGTTATTAGCATAATATTGTGTTTACTTAGTAACTAGTAAGTGCTTTTTCAGTGGCCTTTTGTCATTTTTTTCCTAGCAGAGTATCTCATAATTATTAGAGAGAACTTTCTGCTTAGTTATTTTCTTTATGTGCGCATATATTAAGCCTGTGTTTTATTAGAAGGCTTATTAGTAGCACTAGTTAGCCTTAGTTTAATAGGCTTGTCTGGGTCAACTTTTCAGGATAAAGCTCATTTTAATGTGAGCGTTTGTTTTCACTATCCTCTTCCATGCCTAGCTGAACAGACTTGCTCACTACTCCCATGCCATTTCTCTCATCCTTATACAGCCTGAGGGAGTCTGTGTCTCCAATGCTAGCGACACATTTGTTTGGCCTGAGGGAAACTATGTTTTTTTGACACTACACAGTACAAATTCGCCTCTAACAACCTATTCTCATAGCGCTTCTAAAATATTCATAATAATAACTTGCTTAGGGTAACACACACTGAAAAGCACATCTTGCGGCTTCTGCAGAGCCCGTGCAGTACGCTCCAACGCTTAAGTGTTGTATGAGCTGGAAAACTGGGAACCTCCTCACTTACCCTTTTCATCAGTAGAATGGCGTTTCCCAATTTAAGGTAGATCTTACAGGGTCTGAGTATTTGCTACTAACCCAAACGCTGTGCGAGGACAGAATAGTACCTAGCCTCCCTTCTTAAACCTTCACTACCAATGCAGTGTCCTCTGAATTAGAGAGGGAGTTACAGCATTTTTCCCCTTGTGTAGATAGTTAAATTAGCATCCGTCTTGGGTTTTCTGTGTTTTACCATGGACTTATAAATGTCCGCATAATTGTACTGCTGAATCCTATGCTACGTGAAAATGGCCTATTCAGTTCTTACGTACTATGGCCTATTTTTCATGTACTGTTGTGCTTCTGCCTGTTCATGTACTGTACATGTTTATATTAATATGTGAACTAGCCTGTTTCCTAAAGTGTATGATGTGTTAGTGATTTTGTACTGTCTGAATTGCTTGCATTGCAACTTAACTTCAAAAGCCTGTTTCTCTGAAATGAATGATGTGCTAGTGTTTTTGTACTGATTGAAATGCCTGTATCTTGTACCTAAATTAACCTGATGTTCTTCGTGTTTCACTGTTGCAGTCATCACATTTGGTTTATCTGCCTGCAGGTAGCCCTCAGCGGCCTGAATACCAGAGTCTTCGGATTCCTGCATCGGATGCTGTCTCTTCTTCCATGACATGTCAGGGGTATAAAACATGTAGCCGCCACCATTACATCAGTCTTTCTTACCGTGCGGTGCCAGAAGCAGTTGGCAAGTGCCATTCGTCCGACTCCTGAAATTTTCGTTTTCAAGTTTCAGAACCAAAGTCTTCAAAAAAAAGATAAGGACCCCGTTGGGGGTCTTTTTTCTTGCTCCAACCAATGTCAGTAAAAGTTAACAATTGTCGTACATGTGGAAAGCAAATACCTCATAAAGATTTTTATTCGTACTGCATTTCCTGCTTAGGCCCAGACCATGAAGCCCCTCGCTGTCGGTTTTGTGCCTTGTTCAACCCCCAACTATTCGTCGTCGGGCTATCTTTGCAGCAAATTATTTTTGTACTTTGTTTCAGTACTCCGAAATGGCTTCGTTAGGCCATCCCACTACCGATCTTCCGAAAAAAATTAAGGATAAACACAGACCGCATAGGTCCAAAACTGCCGGCAACGCTTTCGTTAAGCTAGTCGCCAGTCCACCGGTACTCAGTGAGGCACTTTCACAGGTCTTGATACCCGCTACTTCAGATTCGCAGGCCTCTACTGAGACCCATTCGGAGTCTGGTATGCCGCGAGATGCTTCGACTATGGAACCTGCGGATGTCTCTACCTTGAATGGGTCTGGAGCCGTTGTGCAGGCACCGGCTTCTGAGGGTGTATTCAGGCCTACATACTTGCATTTTAAACCGACGTCATTGTCTTCATCCAGGCCTAAAACTCGCACCATGCCTAGGAAACCGACGTCCAAACTGCAGGCTCAGGCCCATATGCCCAAAAAACAAATGCTTAGAAAGGCTGAAGACCTTATTACCTTATTTAGGGGAAGCCAGCCTTCCCCCTCTAAGAGACCTAGAACTGATTTTCCTTCTGATCAGGAATCTGAAATTTCTGTTCCTTCTGATTACCAGGATTTGCTTTTATCTACTTGTGAGGATTCTGAAGCAGAGGATTCCATTCCCTCTGCTTCCCCTCCAGAAAATTTTGCTTTTGGTGAAACCTTGCACACACTTAGGGAGCATTTCCGTTGGGAAAGCCAGGATTACTCTCAACTCCAAAAAGAGGCTTAGGGAATTTTTACTCCTTCCTCAACGCAGGCCTTTAGCTATCCCTCCTGTTCTTGACATTGTAGATGATGCTTTCTTGGACTCTAGCCTTTCCCCAGACACTTTACCTCCAGCTCCCAGAAAACCTGACAGGTATTACAGAGTACCTGTTTCTCACAAGTTCCTCTTTAAGAATCCTACTGCGAATCCAGAAACCATTTCCCAAGGACCAAAAGGCATTAAGGTTACTGCTGCCATTAATCCTACCCCTTCTGATAGAGATTCTAGAGCCATAGACAGATGGGGTAAGAAGGTATACACTTCTGCTACTTTGGCCATTAGGGCTTTAAATTTGCAGTTTCATATGTTAAAGTATCAGCAGTATATTATGGGACTACTAAAACAGAAAATTATGTTAATTACTGACTGTGCTGAACACAAAGAATTACAGGATTTAATGCATTCTGCAGAACAAGTTGGTAAACATACTTTGCAATGTGGTTTTGATGCTTTAGAAGCATTTTGCAGGGCTGCTATCACTGGGTCTGTACTTAGAAGGCATGCTTGGCTTAAGGAGCAAAACTTGCCAGATCATGTTAAAGCTAAATTACTGGATGCTCCCTTAAACCAAGACTGCCTTTTAGGCAGCAAAGCAGAAGTCCTCAAAAGGATGGAGGAAAAAGCTAAATATATGCAAACTGTTAAAGATTTCCTACAAGTACAGCCTGCCAGATTTAGTAGGCATTGGCCTTCAAAGAATTGGTCCTTTCCAGTCTCTTCTAGGCCTTCTCAGTCCCAACTCAGGAACAGCAGACCACCTAGGTTACAGTCTCAGGGGGGCTCCCACTTCTAAAGCAGGGAGTAGTAAGCCACCCCCCCTTATGGAAAAATGGCACAAGGACTTAACCTTAAGCCTTCCAAGCCCTGCTTCAGCTGCCTGCTTCCTTAGGAGGAAAGCTCACCCTGCATGCAAAAAACTGGGAACTCATTACCCAGGACAAGTGGGTTTTGAACATAGTTTCCCAAGGATACAGATTCCACTTCCACACACTACCAACCCCATATGGTTGGCCAGACCTACCCCCAAATCAGTGGGCGGAGGCCCAACAGCAGGTTCTCTCTCTTCTATGTATCAGGGCTATTCAACCTGTCCATGCAGAACAAAGGGGACAAGGTTTTTATTCAAGACTTTTCCTGGTACCCAGAAAAGACAGCTCCTGGCGTCCTGTCCTGGACCTCTCTATTCTAAACACCTTTCTGGTAATTCCAAAATTCAAAATGCTAACCCTTCAACAGCTTCTTCCTATGCTAGGCAAAGATGCTTGGCTGGCAACTTTAGACTTAAAGGAAGCTTACCTGCACATTCCAATAAGGAAATCTTGCAGGAAATACCTACGCTTCAGGGCAGGCTCCATGCACGATCAGTTCTCTGCACTTCCCTTTGGCTTATCTACTGCGCCCAGGGTATTCACAAAGTGCCTAACTCCAGCCATTGCATTTTGCAGGCAGAGAAATATTCAAGTATACCCATACTTGGACGATTGTTTGATTCATGCAGAAAGCCAGGACTTGCTATTACAACATCTGGCATTCGTAAAGAAATTTTTAACCTCTCTGGGCTTACACCATAAACGAAAAGAAATCTCACCTAGTACCCTGCCAACAGATTGTATTCCTGGGAACAAGCTTGAACACAACTTCCCAGATGGCTTTCCTCAATCTGGAGAAACAAGTTTATCTGACAACCTACTTCAAACTTTTGGCCACAAAACCCCAGCTATCTGCAAGGAAAATAATTCTGCAAGCCCTGGGGTTCATGGCCTCTTGCATTCTACTAATTCCATATGCAAGACTGCATATGAGGAAACTACAATGGTATCTAAAAAGCCTATGGTGTCTACATTCTCAGGACCTGGAAACAATGATTCCTATCATTCTTTGTATAAAGACAGAGTTCCTTTGGTTGGCAGAGACCTGCTACCACAACAAGAGGCTCCCTTTCACTTTCCTCCCTGCAGCCCAAACCATAACAACAGACACATCAGACTGTGCATGGGGGGCTCACTTGGCAGGGCAGTGCATTCAGGGCAAATGGAACCCGAGACAGATGCACCTGCATATCAATCAAATAGAAATGTTAGCTGTACAGAATTCCCTGACAGCCTTCAAAGACTGCATTCTTCCAGTACAACTATTGGTAAAGACAGACAACACCACAGTTATGTGGTACATAAACATGTAGGGGGGAACCCACTCGTACCCTCTCTGCAGACTAGCCATGGCTCTGTGGAACACAGCCTTGAGCTACCAAGTGCACCTACAAGCTCAGTTCCTGCCAAGCAAGCTAAATTCACTGGCAGACGACTTAAGCAGAAATCTTATGGACCCACACAAATGGAAACTAGAACCAAAAATATTCATCCTCTTGAACAAATGGGAGACTCCAAAGGTAGATCTGTTTGCCTCCCCTCAGAACTACCAATTGAGCAAATTCTGCACAAGGACTCCCTACACTCAAACTTGGAAAGCGGATGTCCTGTCCTTCACCTGGGAAAGCCTCTCCATTTATGCCTTTCCCCCTCTGCCTCTCCTCTCGAAGGTTCTGCTAAAGATCAAACAGGACAAGTCAAGGACAATACTGATTCCACCAGACTGGCGATGACAACTCTGGTACCCCCTCTTGCGCAGTATGACGCTGCTGGAACCATGGCACCTGCCTCAGACTCCTTCCCTGCTGTCCCAGCAGGCGGGCCAGATTCTGCACCCTCAGCTTCAAACCCTGAACCTTGCAGCCTGGCTAATTCCTTGAGCTCTCCAATAGCATCCCTCAGTAAGCAGGTGCTAGATGTCATTCTGGAGACAAGGAGGCCTAGTACTAGAAAATCCTATACTGAAATGTGGAAAAGATACTGTTCCTGGAGCCAGACTCAGGGGGTGGGCACAACGGTGCCCAGCTTACCTCATATTCTTCAGTACTTAACAGAAGTGCTCCACAAAGGCGTATTCCTCTCGTCAGTTCATGCCTCTACCATTTTAGCACATGATAATACTGAGCCACCCCTCTTCTCTCACCCCCTGCTAAAATAATTCCTTAGAGGGGCCAAAAATTTAAGACCCCCCCCCCCCAGGAGAGCCCCCAGCCCAGCCTGGGACCTTAACTTTGTATTGGAAAAGCTCACCCCCACCCCCCCTTTGAGCCAGCTGCAACAGCAGAGTTGAAATTCCTTTCTTATAAAACAGACTCCCTTCTAGCCATCACTTCAGCAAGAAGAGTGTCTGAATTACAGGCCCTCGCTGCAGTGGAAACCTTCATTATCTTCCATGTAGACGGGTTTCCCTCAGGACAAATCCTTCCTTTATGCCCACGGTGGTGTCTAGTGTGGCCCTAAATCAGTCCATTTATTTTCCTACTTTTTCCCCTAATCCACAAAACAAAGGGGAACGAATACTGCACTCTCTGGATGTGCACAGACAACTTAGATTTTATTTGGACAGGACTAAGCCTCACAAAAAATCTGAACAGCTGCTAGTTGGCTTTGCTGCAGGGGCAGAGGGGAAGGCCATTTCAAAGCAAACCATTTCCAAATTGATAGCCCATTGCATTCATTTCTGCTACAAGCACCATGGAAAACCTACCCCACAGGGGATAAGATCACATTCCACCAGGGCTGCATCTACCTCTGCAGCCTTTCTTAGAGGAGTCCCTACCATGGACATCCTAGAAGCTACTACCTGGAGCTCTGTACATACTTTCACCAAGCATTACAACATGCCTGTTTTTTCTAAATCCAGGGCTGGTTTTGCCACGGCAGTCTTGCAGGGCTTAATAGATGGCCCTAATGATCTTTAACTTCCTCCTCCCTTCCTTAGCTTTAGGAATCAACCCAAATGTGATGACTGCAGCAGTGAAACCCGAATAACGTAGTACAGTTGTGTACATTTACCATAAATGTAGATGTTCGAGTGTATTCACTGTTGCAGTCCTGATAACCCTCCCTCCAGCCCCCTGACTTCTCTTGACTCTACCCTTCCTTCTTGTGTGGTATATTTAATTTTTTTCTGTTGTATTTGCTTCTGGTTGGAGGTTTACCATAACATATAATTGCTTCCCATTGTGTGAGCACCTGACATCTGGGGCAAGAAAAACTGATGTAATGGCGTCGGCTGCATGTTTTATACCCCTGACATCATGGAAGAAGACGCAGTAATCCGAAGACTCTGGTATTCAGGCAGACTGAGGGCTACCTGCAGGCAAATAACCCAAATGTGATGACTGCAACAGTGAATACACTCGAACATCTACATTTATGGTAAGTGTACACAACTGTACTTTTCTCTCCACTTTATTTTTTCTCTTCTCTCCAACCCTCCCAGCTTTCTTACCATCCTGTCCTGCTGTAAGACTAAAAGACTCTTCCTGAGTGGTGAATAAGGACCCCTGGGAAGCAATACCAGCCTATTCAACATTAAACTCCTGATACTTGCTGTCCTACATCAGAACCTTGTTACCTAGGGAAGCAATAAAGTATGTGTTTCCCTCACCCAGTAGTAAAGCTGATATTTTGTCACTTAGTTTCTATATGTATTAAAAGCCCACTACCTAGCCAGGTTACCCAACAGCCATACCCCTCTCTATCCCTGCATAAATAAGTCCTCTTGGCCTTACGTAGCCACCTGTAACTGTTAATTCCCCCTTCCTCACTCTCTATAATAGCTGTCTCTGATCTCGATCTCTTTCCCACCTCCAGCATAGCTCTTATACATTTTCCCCACTAGGTTGCTCCCTCTGCTAGTCTTGTTTCACACTCTTATCCTTCTCTGTCTCCCTGTATTATTCCCAAGTATAGCTCTGTTACACTAGACTGCCCTTATATTTCCCTGTCTACCTGCTGTACTCCTCAGCATCTTGCTCTCTGCTATCCCCACCTCAGACTATCTTGATCTACACTTACCCTTACCTACCAGTAAAGCAAACTGCAGTAGTCAGCTGCTCACTGATTGTTCTCTCAGACTCTCTTTTCCTTACCTGTCTGAACCCGCTCCGTTCCCCTACCCTGCCCCCAATTGTCACCCGCCCCCAGCACACCTACTTTTATTCCTCCTTTTCCCCACCCACCCAGCCTAATTACCCAATAGTTCTTCTTCTTCCTGCCTTACAACATTTCCTCACCCAGCCAGTCTAATTACCCAGTATAAGCATTTTGCTCTCCACTCCACCTACCCACATCTCCTTCACCCCACATACATTCCTCTATCCTATCTCCCTCACTGTTACATTCCCTACATCGCTCACTACTATATTCCCTCCTCCATCTTATAATTTAAGATAAACTGCTCCTTTTTCCAAATTCTCTCTTCGTCTTAAGCTTACTCTCTCCTTCAACTTCAATTCATATCTTTCTCCCTTTGCATAAACATGCTTTCCTCAATCCTCCAGCAATTCAAAGTCCCTTGCTTCCTCCTTCTTTTCCTAATTCCATCATGCTACATCAGCTCATACTCTTGCTTTGCTTGTCCAATCCCACCAACAAAAATAACTTCCACACAAAACTACCTTCACCCTAACTCTTGCTTCCATTTTATCTCCTCTTATCTCATTCTGCCCAATCAACTTTACCTTTTCCACTATAAAATCTTCTCTACTATTGCTAATACATTTACACATAAAATAGCCTTACATCCAACAAACGTCTGTATCTGTAAACCTAAAACTCCTAAGTCTATTCCCTTCAACAACATTTTCTTAGCTGGAGATATCCACCCCAACCCTGGTCCCAGTCTCTCTGCTAACATTAGCTACCCACCTCCATCTTCCTCCTTTCCAAACACCCTGAAAATCTTCACTATGAACTCCCGGAGTCTCAACAACAAAGTCCACCTCTTTCAATCTTGGCTAACCCATAACCAACCAGACATCCTAGCCATTTCTGAAACTGGCTCAAACTCCATATCTCTGATTCAGAGATCCTTCCCCCAGGATACCACATTCTCAGAAATGACCAACTAAATAAAAAAGGTGGCTGCTCTGCCATAGTCTACTCCAAAATCACTTATCTTAATTCCCCTCCAAACTCCAATTCCTCAATTTGAAAATACTGAACTTACAGCTGGGCTACTGAAACTAAATAGACATAAAATATCTGTATTATTGCCCTATATATTTCTCCCAGTAACAATATCTCATTCCTCGAAGATATTCTGCTATGGGCATCTACTAAAATTAACTACGAAACTTACATCTTAGGTGATATAAATATCGACTGGAACAAAATCAGCTATCTCTCTCCCTCCCAAGCCATTAACCTTTATAACTTCACTCAAACAATCCTCTATACAACCCGACCTAACAAAACTAACCCCCCAGGATCCACTATTGACTGGATCCTAGTCCCTGATCCAAATAACATAACTAATTCTGGCACAATTCCTGATACTATTAGTGACCACCTCCCGGCTTTCATTCATCGTGCTACCAACTCTTTACCTTACCACCACCAATACATTCTCATTCGTAATCTTAGTAACTTTAACCCCATAACTTTTCAAACTTATTCAAACAAATGGACTGGCAAAACCTAAAAACCCTCCCTCTTGACAGTGCTATTGACTACTTCAACTCTATCTTCTTAGACACGCTAAACTCTCTCACCCTCATCAGAAACAAAAGGATAAAAACAAATACTGCTCCTTGGTTATCTGAACATACTAAACAAATTATGCATCAAAGGGACAAACTATGGAAGCTCTTCCAAAACAATAAACTGCCAAATACCTTGCTCCAATACAAACAACTATGTAACCAAGCAAAACAACTAATCACTAAGGAGAAAAAAATCGTACTATATCAAGCTCCAGTCAAATAACAAAACCCCCAAGCAGTTCTGGAATTCAATAAACTCTCTTCTTAATCCTGGCTCCATGAGTAATCCCTGTCCTGACCTTGAACTAAGCTCAGAATTTAACCCAGTCTTCATCCAAACAATATCTGACCTGACCAAGACCTTCCCCAGCAATAAACCATCTGTCACACCATCTCCTCCCTCCATTTCTCCTAATAACCCTCCCCTCATGTTCAAGCTCAAACCTGTCTCAACTGACTTTATAAAAAGACTTGTCTAAACGTAAACCTTTCTCTAATGCCCCTGACAATATTCCCTCCTCCTTCCTAAAATGTGCTGGAGATGGGATAGCTCTCCCAATCAGCATCATTATTAACAGATCTATAAAGGAGTCTTACGTCCCCAAACTCTGGCGCTCAGCATACATTCTTCATCTTCACAAAGGAAGCAAGAACACCAGCATCTCAAATTTTTGCCCTGTCACTCTACTCTCACCAATCTCTAAAATCTTAGAAAAGTGCATCCACCACCAACTTATGCCTTTTCTAACCCAAAACCATCTTCTTACACTGACCCAACATGACTTCTGCCCTGGACATAGCACTATTAATGCTCTACTCTCCTTCTTAGAAACTGTCAATCAAGCCCGAGATTCAGGACACCTGGTCTCTACTGTTTTGCTTGATCTCTCTAAAGCTTTCAATACTGTTTCCCACAAACACCGTCTTCTTCATCTCTCAAATCTGCATCTCTCGCCTAACTCTCTATCCTGGTTCTCTAGCTACTTATCAGATAGGTCTCAGGCAGTCAAATGGAGAGACTCCATCTCCTCCTCCTTACCCTACCCCAACTGATGTACCACAGGGATCATCCTTGGACCCATGCTGTTTAACATTTTCATTAATAACTTTCACACTACTATCCTCCATGCCAAAATCATTCAATACGCAGACTATTCAGCCTTAGTCTGCTCTACCTCAAACATCTCTGAATTGCTCCTCAAAACCCAAAATGCTTTCTCAACCACTGAAAACTGGATGTGCCAAAACCACTTCTCCCTAAATGCTAACAAATCCAAAAATCTCCTTTTCTCCCCCAGAAAGTCCTACTCCTATGACAAAGATAGTTTCAAAATCCTTAGTCATACTAACTCCCCTATAGAAGTGGTTCCCTCTGCAAAATTTCTCTGTATTTCTATTGACTAATTCCTTAGGTTCTACATACATATTCAACAAAATATTAAGAAAATCCACCAAAAACTAGGTATGCTATATAGGAATAATCACTTTCTCTCTCACTCCACTAGGCACTGGCCATTACTTACCTTCTTCCCTCAGTATTATACGGAGCCCCTCTCCTAACCAACTTGTCCTGCTCTATCACCTCCAAACAAGAAAACTGCTATAACAAAATCTCTAACTTTGTCTCCAGCAGCAGAAATTCCACCCATCATTGCCTTACCTTACAATCTCTAAATTGGCTAGAACTCCCAAATTACCTAAACTACCTGCACCTCACCACTGCACACAGACTTATATTTCATCCTATTAACTGTCCTGCTCTAGCTATTATCCTTCCACCCTATATCCCCGACAGAACTCTCAAATCTGAACATCGAAACCTTATTGCTGTCAACAAACCTAAAAGTCCTGCTGGCCAACTTCTCCTCTCTTTCTCTCGAAGAACAATAGCAAACTCTGAAAATTTCAAACATCTGTCCACTAAATGGAAATGTACCTGCCTTCACCCCACCTAAAAACTATCTAAGAACATGCCCCTAGGTGCTTCTTCGCTACTCCTAGGGTCTTATTCTCTCTAAAACTCCCACTGCTGTTCTAGTAAAAGTGTATCCTAGCACTCAAAAAGTCCTAGAGCTATTTAGCCCTTAACTCCATTGTGTAAATATTGTAAATAGCATTATAGTTTAAATGAGTGCATGCAAAGTGTCTTCTTACTTTCTTTTCTATGTGCACAATAATTCTATAAGAGTAGCTTCATAATTGTTTAATCCTTAAGGTAAACCTTGATGAATTTTGTTTGACTATTTGTAACAATAAATGTTCATATTGTGTAAACTGTTCTCTACATTGTATCTTTTATACTTTTTGTCAGTTCTGTAATTTGTATTTTTGAAGCTGTTCTCCCCAGGCCTCCACTGAAAATGGGTCCTCTGGGCCGCGTGGACCTCCCCGGTAATCAAACTGGAAATAAATAAATAAATTGTGTGTGTGTCTGTGCTTATAGTTAGCCTGTTTTTTATTAGAAGGCTAATTTATATTTGCTGTTGTTGGGTATGTCCATTTCTGTCATGGCATATGACTAGGACAAGCAGCCTAAGTCAGAGTTTAAATAATGCCCTAAATGCGGGCAAAATTGTCTACTGCTTGGGTGCCTTGCACTTAAAAGAAACATGTTCTATATGCCATTCTTTTTCCTCTAGAGTCTGCCAAGAGAGAAGAAGGAAGCTCATTGCCAGGGGTTTGTTGAAACCTTCTTTCCAGGAGGCTTTGAGTGACTAGGATGGATCTAGTAAGTCCTCAAAGGCATCCAAGACTTCTGTGGATTCGAAAAAAGTAAAAAAAAAATCAAAAGAGTCTGTAACATCGGCTCCACAAGTCTCCTATCCGATTGTCTTTTCCTTTCAGAGCTGGTCCCCGGTTTGGAACCGGTATCCAAAATTCCCAAGTCTCTGCTTCTCCAGTCGATATCATCGATCCATTCATCTAGGTCTTCTGTTAGCCTTTCAGATTTGGATGTGGATCCGGGTGGTGCAGAAGCTTCTTCAGGCACCAGCCTTTGCAAAATTATCGGCTTCGACCCAGGTAGCTTCATAGCCAAAGACCCTTATGCCAACTATGTCTCTTTCTCTGAGCCATACCAGTCCTTCGGAGCCAGAGGAGTCGGGCCTGCTGATTGTGGAACCTTCGGAGCCGATGCCTGCTCCAGTGTCTTTGACTCCTTTCCCTCTGACGTCCTTGGCTCCAATCAAGGACTTTAGGAGCCGACACTCTCTGGTCAGCTCCACGGAGGAAGGTCAGACTGATTTTTCGGTTCCGACTCTGCCTCTCGGAGCTTCGGCTCGGATGAACTCTGCTCCTACCTCGGGCTCAGAGCCCACTGTCTCAGTGCCGGGGGTATCGATGGATTCTTTGGATCTGTAGTTCCCTTCGCACCAGAGCAGGGTTGCTTTCAAAGCCATGAGGAGTTATGTCTCCCAAGACATCCTCAACTTCAGGTCCAGCTTCTTCATCCCCTAAAGCGTCTGTCTCTGCTTCTGCTTCACAGAACCTAGCTAAGCATAGAGACCCACAACCTCAGGAAGCCCCATTGGGTGGCCCATGCTCTTCCGAGACCTCTCCAGAAGCTCCCACATAAGAGGTTCACAGGAGTGTGTGTGTGTAAGAGGAAACATTTGGACTCCTCTCAGGAGTCATTAACATCTGATACTGACTTGGATGAATCAAAAGGGTCCCCACGGTCCCCCTCTGAGGATATCTAATTTGAAGAGATACTGGAAATCCTTAGGCAGAGGGGTGACTGGCAGTTCATCAATCCTACTGAGGACGAGTCGGTCCTCCTGAGGGCTTTCAGGTCTCAACCCTCCACCTCCTGTGTGTCTCCACCCTTTGATGAGCTTATGCAGCTGGTCTCACGAAGGGCATGGGAGTATCTGGACACCATGGAGCCTGTCCCTAGGAGGCCTAATAAATTCATATCTGCCCCCTAGATAAATCCTTCTTGACCTAAGGTGTGCCACTTTATGCCATGGTAGTGGCAGCAGTCACCAAAAAGAAAATGTCTGAAACTTCCTCGTCTGTCCATCCTCCTAACAGAGAATCTAGGATCATGGATAGATATCATGGATAGATATGGGAAGCGCATGTTTACTTCATCGACTTTTGCACTTCGTTCGCTTAACTATTTAACACATTTTACGAGGCTACAAAGAGATCTCCTTAAAGAGCTGGGAGATGCTCTTCAGGGTACAGTAGCTGCAGGAGCTACAGACAAAGTTGCCTCCCAGCTTGCTACCCTCAATTCCATAGTGAACTCATTAATGTGCCTCATTTCATATGCAGCTGATGGAATGAGTAGGGCAGCGGGTACAGGAATTGCTCTTAGGAGACACTCCTGGCTGCGCTTGTGTTCCTTCACAGAGCCCTTCAAGTCATCCTTCATGAATACCCTCTTTGATGGCTCGTCCCTTTTCAGACCCAAAGTCAAGGAAACTTTAACCAGGTGTGAGCAGGACGGAAAGACTCTTGTCTGCCATCAGGGTCCGTTTTTTTTTCACCCCTATTAGACCCTAACGCAAGGGTCAAAGGGGAGGGAAAAAATGTGGTTCCGAAAAGCCCAAGGAGCCTTTCAGGACACACGTGGTGAACCCCCCTCCAGGGGCAGAGGAGGGGGCAATAATGTAAGATGCCCCCCTCGCAGCAAAGGGGGTCCGCAAAGCCAGGCTGACAGAGATCACTTCCTTTGGAAGCCCTACCAGCGCTTCTGAAAGGAAGGCCCGACTGTTCTGCTCTGGAGGCAGTCGGGGGTCGCTTATCTTTGTACCCAGACTCCTGGCTCACAATAACAAACAACAACTGGGTACAAAGTATAATTTCCAGAGGATACTTCATCCCATCCGATACACCCCCTCCACCAACAAGGAAAATCCCGGATGTTCCACCCATTTACAGGGAACAAGCAACAGCAGAGATCCAGACGTTGCTAAGAAAAAGAGTCATTCAACCAGTCCCAGCAAACCAGACAGGATCCGGAACTTACTCAAGATTCTTTTTAGTTCCAAAAAAGACAGGTGACTGGAGACCTATATTGGACCTCAGCAGACTAAATAAATCTGTAAAGAAAGAGAGGTTTTGGATGGTCACGCTTCAGTCAATACTTCCCTTCTTAGGGAAAGACAATTGGATGTGCTCGATAGATCTCCAGGATGCGTACTACCACATAAAAATGGCCAGGCCATCCAGGGTTCATCTGCACTTTCGGCTGGGAGCCAGTCATTACCAGTTTTGAGCCCTGCCCTGTGGTCTCACTACAGCCCCCCAAGTGTTCACCTAATGCATGGCAGTGGTCACAGCTCACTTGAGACGTTTAGGATTCCAGGTGTTTCCGTACCTAGACGATTGGCTTCTTACCGCCACCACCAGGCATCAACTCATTCAGGCCAGGGAGTCCACTCTGTCACTCTGCAATCAGCTGGGCATTAAAATAAAAAGATCTGCCTTGTTGCCATCACAGCATATCATTTTTATCGGAGCGGAACTGGATGCCACCACCACCACCACCACACTAAGACTTCCAGTATAGGGAGTCTTATTTCTCCGTCAGCATGTCCGCATTTTAATATCCAAAAACAAAGCACCAGCATCAGAAGTTCTGAAATTGTTAGGAATGATGGCATCAGCAATTTTGGCCATACCACTGGGTCGTATGCACATGCGGATACTGCAGTGGCTGTTGTTCACTCAGTGTTCTTACCAAGAGCTCCTCATGTCTCACATGATAATGATCACAAATTCCTGCAAAAGGGATCTTCAGTGGTGGTTGACCTCACTTCATGTTATGATAGGACGCCCATTTGTATTACCCCTTCCAGCGGCCACAGTAACCACAGATGTTTCCCTGATAGGGTGGGGTGGGACACTTTCAAGGAAAGACAGCCCAAGGCACATGGACCGATAGAGACATATCTGCACATCAATGTCCTAGTGATGAGAACAGTACTTAAGGCATTGCAGTACTTCCAGGACTCTCTTCCTCTGGGTACGATTACGATTCAGATGAACAAAATGTCAGTGGTCTGGTATTTGAACAAACAAGGAGGAACCAGATTTTACCCTCTTTGTCACGAGGCCCTCAGAGTATGGCAGTGGGCTATTTCCACCCATCGCTTTCTTTTAGCAACGCACATCTTGGGGAAATCCAACATGATAGCAGACAATTTTGTTGCCCCAAGAGTGGTCCCTCAAGACAGAAATAGCGGATCAGATATTGCACAGGTGGGGCCAGCCTTGCTGCGACCTTTTCACCAGTCACCTGAACACGAAATGCAGAAGCTACTTTGCCCTGATTCCTCCTCAGGGATAAGCCCCAAGGGACGCACTCGTTCACGATTGGCCCCCGGATCTCCTTTATGTATTCCTACCAATTCCATTGATACCCAAGGTATTACAGAAAGCAAAAGCCCTGAGAAGGACCATTATTCTAATAGCTCCTCATTGTCCTCATCAGATTTGGTTCCCCTTCCTTCGACTTCATCTTTTGGAGGACCCATGGATTTTCGACCCAGTTCCGGACCTTCTGACACAATCTTCGGTGGAACTTCATCCCTCTCTGCAGTTCCTGAAGCTGACAGCTTAGCTGCTCCAATTCCCATCATAGCCAGGTTCCATAACCTTTCCAATGAGACAAAGCAAGTTCTCCTATCCTCTCATAAATCCTCTACGTGGAAATTTTACCTCAGCAAATGGAAAACAATTGTCTAAAAACAATATTGATCCTTACCAAGCCCCTTTGTCCTCTATTCTAGAATTCTTAATCATGATATTCAGTAAAGGAGCTGCAGCAGCAACAGTCCGTGTTCTGCTTGCTGCCATTTCTAACTTTCATCTGGGATTTGAAGGATTGAATATTATGTCACACAAATTATCCAAAGCCTTTCTCAAAGGGACCTTTCATATTAGACTACCTGTGAAATCTCCCTATTCTCCATGGAATCTAAATGTTATGCTTTCCCACATAATTTTTCCGCCATTTAAACCAGCTTCCTCATGTGACCTCAAATTTTTGTCATGAAAAAACATCTTTTTAGTGGCTATTACTTCCGTCCACAGTGTGTCAGAGCTTCAAGCCTTGCCCATCAAGCCTCCTTACTTGATTTTCCATGCTGACAGAGTCTCACTTTGAACAAACCCCTCTTTCTTGCCCAAAGTTTGCACTGAAACTGATCAAAACCAAATTATTGATTTGCCAGTTTTTCTTCCCCAACCATTCCAACAATCTAAAGTACATGCTTCACAAATTTGATGTTCACAGATGGCTCAGATTTTATTTGGATAGAACAAAAGATTTCAGGAAATCTGACCAGCTTTTTGTTTCATTTTCAGATTCCAGGAAGGGTAGGCCAGTGGCTAAAACAACTCTGTCTAAATGGTTATCTGATTGTATCACCTTTGCTTATTCAGCTGCCAATATGCCCTTACAGCATAAAATTAAAGCTCACTCAACCAGAGCTGTTTCTACATCCTCTGCTTTTTCTGCTATTCCTATTGATTACATTTGCGCAGCAGCCACTTGGTCAAAACCTCATACCTTTATCACTCATTACAAAGTTGACAGGGACTCTAGGGACAAGGCCTCCTTTGGATCCATGGTCCTGAAAAATATACTCCCGTGAGCCACGCGAGGTTGATGGTGCTTGGAACGCTACCCATCAGTAAAGAATGAACAATGAGATAGAACAACTTCACAGAAAGAAGTTATGTACTTAACAATAACATTCCATGTGAGTTGTTCATCTTGCCTTCATTCTTACGTCCCTCCCTCCTCACCCCTCCTGGACTCTCAGAAGACCTAGATGCTAGATCCTTCCTGGTCACTCAACTCTTCTGCACTCTCTCTCTCTTATGGAGTTATAGAATGAGATATGGTATTATTATACGCAGCAAACAAGATCTGAGGTAACTCAGGTTGCATCATGGGAAATGGACTTGCCCTTGAGCTACTCTAAATCCTCAAGCTTTGCAGTAGGTGCCGACTCGGAGCTGAGGGATCGGCTCCAAACCCATCAATAAAGAATGAAGGCGAGATGAACAACTCACATGAAACGTTATGGTAAGTACATAACGCCTTTATTTCATGTGTTGGACAGACTTGAAAAGTGTGTTTACACCTCATCTACTTTTTCAGTGAAGAGTGCTTAATTACTTCACACATGTCCTGCATTTGTGAGAGATTTCAACAAGGAGATCACCAAATGTCTCCCAGGACCTTGTCTGCAGATCAAATGCAATCTTTTGATTTACTCTTGGCAAACTTTCAATCCTTATCCAGTGTCTGAATGTGCCTTATTTCCAATGCCATGAAGGGTGTGCCTAGAGCTTCTGGCACAGGCGTTTCCATGGGGAGGCATACCTGGATGTGGTTATGTGATTTTACAGAGCATTTCAGGATGTCCTTCCTCAGTGCCCCCTATGATGGATCAACCCATTTTGGACCTAAGGCTGAAGAGACTATCTCAAGAAGTGAAAAATACTGTAAATCCTTATCTACTGTAAGGATCAAATTAACAACCCCACAGAGTAATTTCTCCAAAAACCAGAAAGGAAGGAGGAGAATTTGTTTTTGTAACTCTCAGCGATTTACACCTGACATTTTGAAGAAAGAGCCCCACCCGCCCATGATGAAGAGTGGGAAATTCTTATAATGGACATTTCCTTAGGGTCAGAGTTGGCCTGCAAAATCAGGGCCTCTGAAGACCTTTCTCAAAGAAGCTTTACAGTGCTCCTGAATGGTTGCCTAAAAGTTTCACATTGGAGGCAGTCGGGGGCTCTTATGCTTCCATCCAACAGCCTGCTCATCCATCATTCAAGACTAATGGGTAGAAAAGACTATTACCAGAGACTATTTCATTTCTCTCCACACCCTTCCACTACCCGCAAAACAACTTTCCAACATCTCACCTATGCAGATGGAAGCAGTTGCTTCAGAAATAAAGAAGCTTTTAAGAAATCGTGTCATCCAGGAGGTCCCCCCAGATTACAGAGGCTCCAGAATTTGCTCAAGGTTCTTTTTGTTCCCAAAGAAAAACAGGAACTTAAGGTCAATTCTGGACCTAAGCCACTTGAACAAGTCAGTGAAACATACAGAGTTTAGAGGGTCACAGTTCAGTCCATTCTTCGTCTACTGAGAAAGAATGATTGGATGTACTCGATAGATCTTCAGGGTTTGTACAACCACATAAAATGAAAAGATGCTCCAGGAAGTATTTACACTTCTGATTGGGATCCAGTCATTTCCAGTTCAGAGCTCTTCCCTTTGGTCTCACCAGAGCGTCCGGTTTCCCAAATGCATGGCAGTAGTGGCAGTTTGTCTACGGCTGCAGGGATTCTGAGTCTTCCCATGTTTGGACTGCTTCTACCATGAATGTATTCACTCAGTCTGGAGACTTCTTGTTCCAGCTGTGTACAGCCCTGGCTATTATAGTGAATCTAACAAAATCCAAGCCACAACCAGTGCAGTCGTTAAGAGTTTGGCAGAGCACTTCTATACACACAACTTCAAATAAAAAAGCTCTCCCAGACAAGAGTTACATCACTTCACTTCACTTCACCAACAAGGCCAGTATATTTTGTCCCATCAGAAGCCACCAGCAAAAATTATTCTTCATATTCTGGGTTCCATATCAGCTTCTATGACATTATTCCCTCAAGCCAGATTCTATCTTCGGGTACTTCAGTGGACTGTAGTGGCTCAGTGGTCAATTAGAAAACAGCCCATGTCATTTCAAGTGTCACTAGCAAAGATTTGCAGAACACATATTCAACGGTGGCTGGAATCTCCTCATGTACTACAAGGACAGCCTTTCATTCTCTCTTCCACCCAAACTGCAGTGACCAGACCACGATCTCTTCCTACCTAGGGTGGAGGAGGGGACATTACTTGAGACAAGACATTCCAAGGCACGGGGTTCCAAACAGCTGTCAGTCTACACATCAGTGTATTAGAAATGAGCAGTTAGGCCAACATTGCAGGCTTCTTAGGACTCCCTTCCCTTGGTGAGATATCATTCCAGACGGACAACAGTTCAGTAGTTTGGTGCAACAACAAACGAGGAGAAACCAGATTCTGTCCATTGTGTCAGGCGGCCATGAGTGGGTGTGGAAATGAGTAAAATCTTTAAAACGCTTTCTGATAACCAAAGACATTCTGGGAAAATCCAGTATCCTTGTGGACAGGTTGAACAGGCCAGTCCTACTCCTTCAGAAGTGGTCCTTCAGTTCAGTAGTAACAGACCAGATTTTCAGCTGTTAGGGGTGACCTTGCTGCAGCCCCTATACCTCTCCCCAAAATATCAAATGCAGCAAGTTCTTCCCTCTAATTCCCAGAGAGGGGGGAGTCACCCAGGAATGCTGCTTTAACATACTTTTGCCCCCCAACTCCTTTATGCCTTTTCTCCGACTCCATTGATTCCAACAGTTCTACAGAAAGCTTTCACAACAGTGGTTACAGTCATTCTCATAGCCCCTTACTGGCCTTGACAAGTGTGGTTGCCCTTCCTCTGGCCTCATCTAGTTCACCCTCTGTGGGTGCTGGGCTCAGACCCAGATCTACTTTCTCTTGCCCATCAGGGTTGCCTCACCCTAACATTCAATCCCTCAAGTTGACTGAATGGTTTCTCCAGTTCCAGTGGTGGTTCGACAGTCCAGGTTTTCTTCCTCACTTGTTCACATTTTGTCCTTTCCCCAGAAGCTTTCTTCTAGAAAGATCTACATAAGCAAATGGAAAAGTTTTTCTGTTTGGGCATTTGAAAATAATATTGATATTTTCTTGGCTCTTCTTTTCCAGCAATTTTGGATATTCTTGCACATCTTTTTCAAAATGGAACTAGCTACTTAACTGTTAAGGTACAGTTATCTGCTGTATCCTCTTTTTATGTTGGCAAAAGTCACAGGTCCATAGAGTATCTTAGATTGTCCAAGGCTTTCCTCAGAGGAGCTTTTCTTTTATGTCCTCCACACAGAGATCCAATTCCCTGTTTGGATATTACTGTTCTATTACAAGCTTTAACTTGTCCCCCATTCAAACCTGCTGCTAAAGCTGCTCTAAAATTGTTATCATTAAAACTGTTATTTTTGGTTGCTATCATCTCTGCCAGGCGAATTTATGAGCTTCATGCCTTGTCTTCAAAACACCCTTATCTGATGTTCCACAAAGACAGTGTGTCCCCGAAGACCATGCCTTCTTTTCTCTGTAAGGTGGTTTCTGAGTATTCATCAACCAGTCCATAAATCTTCCAGTGTTCTTCCCAAATTCTTTCTAACAAGGGTGAATTTACATTACATCTACTAGGTATTAATTTTTAATTATGTTTTTACGTTTCTTTTTCAGCTACCAAACTGGAAAAAGGGGTACCCAAAATCATTGTTTAACACTGTCTGTCTCAGTGCATATCTTATGTCTATCAAGAGAGAGGCTTATCACTGCCCATAACTCCAAAAGGTCATTCCACTAGATTGGTAGCTTTATCTACAGCTTTCTCTTCTACAGTGCCACTTTGAGATCTGTGGTGCAGTTATCTGGTCCAAGGTGCTTAGTTTCATTTCACATTACAATTTGGCCATAAAGTCGAGATCAGTACCCTGTTTCAATTCAGCTGTGCTCCAGAATATCCTTCCATAAGACTACTTAAGTGATAGAGTAACTGGGGACTGTCCCATACTTTGAGGAACTGGCACTGTGAACAAACATTGGATTTCACGGTGCCTGGGCAGATGTTCTTCATCTCACATTGCTGCAGTCCTTACACTTGGGTAGTCCGCTGTCCTCGGTCGGCCCGAATATCAAAGTATAAGGCTGACGTCGGTCAAGGCGCATTTGACTGACATCAGGACGTCAGGGTACAAATGCGCATGACCGACGTCATATCCTTAGTCTTTTTTGCCGCATGGTCCGATGCAGAAGCAGCATTGCAAGTGCCGGTTGGCGTTCTGAGATTTTTCAATTTCGAAGTTTCAGACCGAGTTCAAAGTTGGCTAAGTACCTCGTTGGGGAATATTTTAGTTTTTCTTGCCCCAGTGATTTACCGGATGTCAGAAAAGTCAATAATTGCATTTCTTGTGGGAAACAGATACCGCATAGAGATTATCATACTTTGTGTATTCCTTGCTTAGGGCCTGAGCACGATGTTGTTGGCTGTCGCTCTTGTGCTAGATTTAATAAACGCACTATAAAGAGGAGGTTGGATTGTGCAAGGTTAGTCTTTGGGAAGCGGTGCAATTACAAAATGCCGCCGGATGCTCCGACGCCCGCTTCTTCGAAGAAGCGCAAGGACAAAGCAGTTAAGCCCAGGCTGGAAGAACCGTCTGTACCGGACGCCGGTTCTTTAGAGGTGTCGGTGGAGCCGGTGGCTCCACCGGAGGTTTCTTTGTGTTCCCAGGGTGAGACTTTAGTATTGCAAGATGTGGCCTCTCAGGAGGCAAGTCAAGCTGAGGGGCTTCTCAGGTTACTATTCTCCCTCCCTTCCTAGGGTGGCTAGGCCCTCTCCTTCTGTTTCTAAGGCTTCTCCCAGGGCAGGCCAGGTTTAGCTTCAGTAGGTGTTACCCCTAGCTCTTCAGGTACTGTGCCCAAGAAGCATATGCTTAAAATGGCAGAAGATTTGATTACTTTGATTAGGGGTTCTATGCCCCCTCCTGATAAGAGGCCTAGGGTGGACCCTGAGCTGGGGAGTTTTGAGCAGGCTTCAGATGTGTCAGAGTCTTCGGCTGAAGACTTGCAGGAGTACTCTCCTTATTCTGATTCTGATGTGGATGATTCTACTCCTTCTGCTTCTCCTCCTGAGGATTTTTCTTTTCAGAAACTCTACATTCCATGAGGGAGCATTTTAAGTGGGAAGGTCAGGACTTCTCTGATTCCAGGAAAAGGCTTAGGGAATTTTTGTTTTACCCCAGCATAGGCCTTTGGCTATACCTCCTGTTTTGGATGTAGTGGAAGATGTTTTACAGAGGCTTCTCTTAATCCTGATTCTTTGCCTCCTGCTCCTGTTAAGCCGGATAGGTATTACAGGGTGCCTGAAGCTCATAAGTATCTTTTAAGAGTCCTAGGGCAGACCCAGAAACTGTTAGCCAGGGGCCTAAAGGTGTTAAGGCTTCTGTTGTTAAGAAGTTCCTGCAGACAAAGAGGCTAGGGCCTTGGATAGATGGGGAAAGAAAGTTTATACTTCTTCCACTCTTGCTATGAGGGCTTTGAATTGCCAGTTTCACATGTTGAAATATCAAAACTATCTCCTTTCACAATTAAAGTCTAAGGTTGATGCTCTGGCAGTAGGTATTGATTGTAAAGAGTTGCAAGATTTAGTACATGTTTCTGAACAGGTGGGTAAGCATTCTTTGCAATGTGGTTTTGATGCTGTACAGGCCTCCCTTAGGGTGTCTGCCACTGGGTCAGTTCTTCGCAGGCACGCCTGGCTAAGGGATCAAAATTTGTCTGAACATGTTAAAACAAGGATTTTAGATGCTCCTTTACAATCTGACGTGTTGTTTGGTCCTCCTGTTGAGGCAGTTTTAAAGAAAATGGAAGACAAAGCTAAGTCTATGCAGACTGTTAAAGATTTTGCAGGTTCAGCCTCCAAAGTTTAGCAGAAATTGGCCTGCTAAAGGGTGGACGATCCTTCTTATGATTCCCAGTCTAGGGGTAGATCTAGACGTGGTAGGGGCAGAGCTCAGGGCTCTTTCAGGCCTAGAACAGGGAGTTCTCCTGCACAGTCTTCAGGTGAGGGCAGGGGTCAGTCCTTTCGTAAACAGACCCAATGACCATTTTTCAGCTGCCAGAGCCTTCTCGTCTGGCAGCACCTTTGGGAGGAAGGTTGGCACTTTTCAAAGAAAATTGGAGTTTAATTACCCAAGACAAATGGGTATTGGATATCATACATCAAGGTTACAGGTTTTATTTCCATACCTTGCCTCCTTTCAGGGGCATGCCAGACGTTCCTCCTCAACAAAGAATAGAGGCTCACAAGCAAATTTCTCTGTTACTTCAACTAGGGGCCATACAGCCGGTCCCTATGCCAGAAGTGGGCCTAGGATTTTATTCTCGCCTGTTCCTAGTACCAAAGAAGGGGAACACGTGGAGACCAATTTTGGATCTATCTATCCTCAACACTTATCTGGACATTCCCAAGTTCAAAATGTTGACGTTACAACAGCTTTTGCCTCTGCTGGGCAAGGATCATTGGATGGTAACTTTGGATCTCAAGGAGGCTTACCTTCATGTTCCTATCAGACTGAGTTGCAGGAAGTATCTGCGTTTCGAGCTGGGACTTTTCACTATCAGTTCTCTGCATTGCCCTTTGGCTTATCTACTGCCCAGAGTGTTCACAAAAGTTCTGGCTCCAGTGATAGCTTTCTTCAGGCTGAAAGGAATACAGATCTATCCTTATTTGGACGACTGCCTGATTCTGGCTCAAGGAAGAGAAGAGCTCCTTCGTCATTTGGAATATGTGATAGCAGTGCTAAGATGCCTAGGGTATTCTGTGAACGAAATAAAGTCCAGTCTAGTACCCTCTCAAGACATGTGCTTTCTGGGTGTGAGACTGAATACAGCATCCCAGATGGCCTTTTTAACCCCGGACAAACAAAAGAGTCTATCCCTTTACTTCCATCAGCTATCTCATCAGTCCGGGCTGACTGCAAGGACAGTCCTTCAAGCCTTAGGGTTCATGGCATCTTGTATTCTGGTGCTTCCCAATGCCAAACTGCATATGAGGAAGCTACAATGGTATCTCAAAAATGTATGGACACAGCACTGCCAGGATCTAGACACTGTCATTCCAATAATACCTTGCATTCAAAAGGAATTTTTGTGGTGGGCTCAGGAATGTCACCTAAACAAGGGACTCTCTGTGACCCGGCCAGAGGCGAGTCAGATTTTAACGACAGATGCCTCAGACAAAGCTTGGGGAGCTCATCTAAATGGAAAGTGGATACAAGACAAGTGGCCTGCCAGACTACAACATCTACATATCAATCTAAAGGAGATGTTAGCAGTCCAGTTTGCATTAATAGCTTTCAAGGATTTACTTCTTCCAGGGCAGGTGTTGATTCTAACAGACAACACAACTGTCATATGGTACATCAACAAGCAAGGGGGAACGCATTCTTATCCTCTATGCAGGCAAGCAATGATTTTGTGGGAGACTGCTCTCAGTTTACAACTCAATCTTCAGGCAAGGTTTCTGCCAGGAGCACAGAACTCCTTAGCAGATGTGTTGAGCAGACAATTATGGATCCCCACGAGTGGAAATTGGATCCTCATGTGTTTCAGAAATTGACAGTGTCATGGGGAACTCCAGACATAGATCTGTTCGCTTCTCCACTAAACCATCAGCTGCCAAAGTTTTGCACAAAAGGTTTCATCCCACAGCTTGGAAAGTGGATGCTCTTTCTTTCAATTGGAGCAATCTTCATGTGTATGCCTTTCCACCTCTGCCTCTCCTCCCAAAGGTACTTTTAAAGGTCAGACAGGACAAGCCAAGGATGATTTTAATAGCTCCAGATTGGCCTCGACAGCACTGGTACCCATTACTGAGAAGTCTGGTACGGAAGCCTCCATGGCCTTTGCCTTGATTCCACACCTGTTGTCACAGGAGGACAGCCATTTGCTCAATGTCAAACTTCATTCTCTTCACCTAACAGCCTGGCATATTCTGTTTTGAACCATAGAGGGTCTCAACTTCCACAACAAGTTTTGAATGTGATTTTGGAAGCTAGAAGGCCTAGTACAAGGAAAGTGTACGCAGACAAATGGAAGAGATTTTTATTTTGGAGTGCAGCAAAAGATTTTGATGTTTCTGAGCCTAATTTGAGTGTGGCTCTTCAATATCTTACTGAGTTACTGGACAAAGGTTTGTCTTTCTCTTCTATTAAGGTTCATGCTGCAGCAATTTCGGCTCACTATGATTGTGACCCACCATTGTTTTCTCATCCTTTGTTCAAGCAATTTCTTAGAGGGGCAAAGAATATAAGACCCCCACGAAGAGCTCCTACTCCTGCTTGGGATCTCAATTTTGTGTTGGAGAAACTCACTCTACAACCTTTTGAGCCTGCAGCTACTGCTGAGTTGAAATATTTGTCATGGAAGACTGCTTTTTTGTTGGCAATTACCTCTGCAAGAAGGGTTTCTGAATTGCAGGCCCTTATGGCGGTTGAGCCTTTCTTGATTTTCCATAAGGATAGGGTATCATTACGTACTAATCCTTCCTTTATGCCTAAGATGGTTTCTAGTGTGGCTTTAAACCAAACTATTCATTTGCCTACTTTTTATGCAAATCCCCAAAATAAAGGGGAAAAGATTTTGCACACTTTAGATGTACACAGGCAGTTGCGATATTATTTGGACAGAACTAAAGGGTTCAGGCAGTCTCAGCAGTTGTTTGTTTCTTTTGCTTTGAGTTCTCAGGGCAAGCCTGTGTCAAAACAAACTATTTCTAAGTGGATTGGGTTTTGCATTGCTTTCTGTTATTGCCATCATGGCAAGGAGATTCCAGCTGGGATTAGGCCTCATTCCACTAGGGCTACTGCCACTTCAACAGCTTTTTGAGGTTGGTGGCAACCAAGGATATTTTGGAGGCAGCTACTTGGAGTTCAGTGCATACTTTCTCTAGGCATTATCACCTGCCACTTTACTCTAAATCCAGGGCTGGTTTTGCCACTGCTGTTTTGCAGGGCATCTTGGCAGCTCCTGCTTCCTTGTAGTTAGCCATCCTCCCTTACCTCTGCTTTGGGATTCTACCCAAGTGTAAGGACTGCAGCAATGTGAGATGAAGAACATAGTACAGTTTTGTACCTACCATAAATGTAGATGTTCAAGATCCACATTGCTGCAGTCCAATTTACTCCCTCCTTCCTCTCTGTAGTTAGAGGTGGTTGTGTGGGTTGGGTTGTACATATTGTGTATTTTGTATATATTGTACATATTGTTAGTGCAAGGGTGGTGGGTTGGTTGTTTGCTGTCTTTTGGTTTTGACCTTTATTTTTAGGGTCTTCTGACATCTGGGGCAAGAAAAGACTGAGGATATGACGTCGGTCATGCGCATTTGTACCCTGACGTCCTGATGTCAGTCAAATGCGCCTTGACCGACGTCAGCCTTATACTTTGATATTCGGGCCGACCGAGGACAGCGGACTACCCAAGTGTAAGGACTGCAGCAATGTGGATCTTCGAACATCTACATTTATGGTAGGTACAAAACTGTACTTTTTTTGGGTTAGGCTTGTAAAGGCTCCAGGGCCATTAGCCTAGTACACATATGAACCCATGAAAGACAACATCAGATTCAAAAGTAATGTACTCACCATGACAACAGATCTATATTGTCTGTTTCCGTTGCTACTCAACTACTCACCCTCCATCCCCCATCCCTTTGGCTTAGTCTTTCACGCTGTCACAACTGGATAATCCTCACTGACCTAGCCTTGACTCCTCGAGGTATATATTAACAGCAAACATTTTTTTTTTCTTATTACCTTTTTTTGTATTCCTGTTTTCTCTTAGTGTGGGCAAATTCAATATGAAGTAGCGTGTTCTGTAGACAAGAGTTTGTGGGTAAGATGAGGAGCCTGTGAACCAGATCCAAAACCCATACTTTGAGGAAGGTTAGAAGCAACAAAGAAGACAACAAAGATCTGTCATTCTGGTGAGTACATAACTTTTATTTTCAGATAAATGGGTCCTGAAGGTGATCCATCTAGGCTACATTGGGCAGTGGGAGGAATTCTCTCCTTTCCAGGGAATTTCTCCTCATCCACCAGATCAGACTCCTCTATGTTCTCATGTTTTAATCCGCATGCTGGCTCAGAAGGTAGTATAAAAGCTGGCATTCTTTCCCATGTTTTTAACTAAGAATCATTCTTGTGCAAAAGAAAGAAATCTATTGGAGAGTGGTTATGGATCTTTCTTTTCTAAACCAGTTTATGATTGTACCCAAGTTCGAAATGCTATCACTTCACAACCTGTTATGCCTTCTTATGTGAGTTTTTTTTAGTAACCTTAGATTTAAAATATGCATATCATCACATTCCTCTTCATCCAGATTTCAGCTGTTTCTTAATATTAAGGTTTTGTGTATGTGGTTCACATTATCAGTTTTCTGCCCTACCCTTTGAGCTATCCACTACTCCAAAGGTGTTCACAAAGTGTCTAGCTCCAGTAATAGCTCATTGCAGGCTACAGCGCATCCACGTTTCCATATTTAGATGACCTGCTTATCTTTGCAGTGTCTTTTTCAAAGTGGCAGACATCTGTCTTTCTTGAGTAAGAGATCTTCATAGGCTGGGATTCAAAGAAAACATTCAAAACTATTTTCTGACTCCTTCGTGTAGGATTGTGTTTCGGGGGTGTCCCATGGCTTCCATGATACTTGAGATACCTCTTACAAGACTCCACATGAATAAAATACAATGGTACCTTGAATCTGTTTGGTCCCAGCATCAGCAGCCATTATTTTATCAAATTCCAGTTCTGAAAATCAAATGGTGGAGACTTCAGATTTCACAGAATCCATGTCCCCATTCTCCCCTTTTGCTCCAAAGCAGTCAGTCACAATAGATGCTTCCAACTTTGCTTGGGAAGCAGTGTCAGTGGAAATAAAAGTTCAGTGTCTTTGGGCCACAAAAGTCAGACCAAAGGCACCCAAACATAAAAGAGACGTTAGCACGTATATAAAGACTTGCAACTGTTTTAATCATCTGTGTCTCCAGGACCTCTTCAAGTCTTTACAGACAGTACCATGGTGATGTGGTGCATAAACAAGCAGGGGAAACCAGATTTTTCCTCTAGCCATGTTAGCATGGGATATAGCTTTATAGCACAATCTCATTCTACAGGCATCCTGCATTCTGTCAGAGCAGGACCAAGGCTGACTCTCAAGAATGGATGCTGAATCAAGGTGTCTTCCAAGAAGTGATCCATTTGTGCAGAACCCCCCAGGTAGACATTTTTGATCCTCTCTAAACAACCAACTAGCAAAACTGGGTTCCTTGACTCCATGCAAGAAGGCATTTTTTTATGGATAGTAATGCTCCTTTATACTTTCCCACCCATTCCACTAATCTCAAGGGTATGTCTGAAGATTTAGAAGGACTCCCCAAAGATCATTGTGGTGACACCCTCCTGGCCAAGGCAACAGTGGCTCTCCCTTCTTTTGGAAATGGCCAAGGGCAGTTTGCACAAGCTTCTTCACGGTTTGGATTTACTCTCACAAGACAAGGAGTGTTTGATATATCTTGACCTCAAACAACTGCAGTTGACTGCTTGGATGATAGGGACTTGATAGGCACATGTTTTCTGCAAATGTGCAACAGGTACTAATGGAGACAAGAAAGCATGCTACTAGAAAATCATATTGTAGCTAATGGAAAAGGTTTTCTTGTTGGTGCCAACAAAATAACCAGCAACAATTCAGGGCTAGTGTTTCTGTTCTGTCACTATCTTGCTTTCTGTCTTACTCCTATATCAAAGTTCATCTCTCTGCCATTTCAACATGTCTGCACATGGAACCCCCTTTTTAGATTCTGACTGATGTCAAAATGTTTTTGAAAGGGGTCCTGCATAAGAGTCCTCCCAGAAAACACAAGGCTTCTCCTTGGGAACTTAATTTTGTGTTAGAAAAATTAACACTTGCTCTGTTTGAACCAGCTCATCTCGTTAATGTGATGGTCTTACTGATTGCTGTGACATCTGCAAGAAGAGTATTTGAGTTGCAAGGCCTTATGGTGGGACAATCGTCTCTCTTCTTTCACAGAGATAGTTTCTTTGAGAACTAATCCTCCTTTTATGCACAATCGTATCCAAGTTTACCTTAAGCCAGTTTATCCATCTCCCTGTTTTCTTTCTGAACCCACAAATGAGCTGGAAAGGATACTTCATACCTTGGATGTCCATAGACAGCTTATGTAGTGTCTTGACAGAGCAAAATCTTTCAGAACTTCTGATCAGTTCTTCATTTCTTATGAGGGAAAGAAGGGACAACCTGTGTCAAAACAGATTCTTACAAATGGATATGTCAAGCCGTTACCATTTGTTATTCCTACCACAACAAAAAAAAAAATTCCAGGCATGGACTCTGGAAATGTTCTAGAGATAATAACTTGGTCCTCAGTGCGTACATTTAGGAAGCACTATAACTATATACCTTTTCTAGGCGTAGGACAGGCTTTGCTAGGACCACTTTCCAGGAGCTCCAGGACTCTTCTCCTTCCTCCTCCCAGTCATCTTAAGTTATGGAAGTCCACCCATGTAGCTTAGGCAGCTGCAGAAATGATGAATTGATGAACATAGTACAATTGTATAAGTAAATGTACCATAACAATAGATATTTGAATGAACACTGCTGCAGTAGCTGCTCTCTCCATCCTCTTTGTCTTTTTGTCATTTTGTATGCCAGGGTGTGGACATTTATCTCTTGTCTGTCCTTAGCAATGTCCTGTCAGGGCGTAGCCCCTCATTCTCAATTGACACAAAAGCTCTGAAGAACTTGGCACCCAAACCTTTTAGTCAGCTCAACTCAACCTGACTAGTTGTTTTGGTGTGCAGAAGGTGCCCTGAAGGCTTTGGAAGCTGTACAGCTGATATATCCTGTGCAGGATATAACCCATATAACTTATGTTCCTGCAGCAGTGATCATTCAAACATCTTATGGTAAGTTTACTTACACAACTGTATGTTGTTGTCCATCTGTATTCTGCCCTGATTAGATCAATTACTGAGTGCAGTGCCTGTTTTGGAATATTACAAGCCAGACATATGCAGCTAGAAAGGCCCCAGCAATTCCTAATGAATAGGACTATTTGTCTAAAAGCACATAGCAGCAAAGACAAGTACTGTAACATCTGATGTACGTTGGTATATTTTTACAGAGTGCTCAGTTGTGCAGTCCACACCAATGACTACATCCTGTAAATTTGGGTTTTATTACTTTATTGTTTTCTTGCATTCTTTTTCTGTCTCTCTTTCTCTCTCTGAGCAGGTCACTTAACCCATAGAAAATTTCCAAGCTATACTGTAAAAGAGGTGCTACTAGTATTAAAGCAGATAAAATTTGCTTAAAAGTGAAATAAGCTCATGTAAGAGAAAGTACTGACCCTGACTGTACTGTATCACCTGTTAATAGTAGCACAGCCTTTGACTGCAATTAAGGACTTTTCCCTTCTTTAAAACTTGTATTAATGGTTATAATTGTAGCCTTAAACCGTTCAGTTTGAGTATTAAAAAAGTGATAATTTCATCAGTTCTTGGTATTTTCCAGTCATTTACCATAGTATTTCTGTGCAGAAAACCACCCAAGTAATCATTTGTCAAACATTTTTTTCATTTTAATTATCATTGATGGGCATTTTTAGCAGTAGTTGGCCATAAATCTTGACAGCAGACAAACTGTATTTGTCTTTAAAGGTTTTTGTTTCCTCCAGCCTCAGTGTATGATTCACTATGACATTTTAAAATTCCATTATGTTATTAAACACAAAGGGCAATTAGGCATATTTTTAGGTAGATAATTATGAAGTACACATTGATCAATGGAGGCAGTTTATGGCTGGTAATGATGCATCTAGATGCTTGATATTCTGCGTGACTGTGACTGCATGTTTGTATTAAAGGGATGTGCTAAAACAGATTTAAAATAAAACATTTGTTTAATAAAATGAGTGAAGTGTCAGTAAAAAGATAATTCACCAGTCTGTGAAGGGTCTGCATACTGAAGAGAAAAAAAGAAAGCATTTTACATTATTTTCCTGTTATGCACTTGAATATTATCAATATTGCCTTCCCAAAAATTAATGACTGGTTTTGTTAAATAAATATATATCTATATATATATATATATATATATATATATATATATATATATATATGTATTGTAATACGATTGGGCAATACCCTGAAGCAAACTACTTAAGATTATATATATATTTTTATATATATATATATATATATATATATATATATATATATATATATATATATCTGTGTGTGTGTGTATGCTGATATATTTTTGTGAGAACTGGTACACATTCGTCATTTCCTGCTTCCTAGACTCCCTGTACAGTGCTCTTTGGGAATAACACCTGCTGGTGTGCGGAGGTATTCTGAGTCAGTACACACACCAGGCAGGTTATTGTGTGTGGATGTAGTACACCAAAGTGCCTCAGTCATTTCATCTGAACAGGATTCCTGTAGAATTGTTTTATGAGTCATTAAAAAATCCACATGTCATAATAAGTAGACATGTTATACTGCCACATGTTCCAAGTGACTGCAAGGCATGAGATTTACAGAGCTATTTTCAGGCACCCAGAATACATGCTTATTGATAGCTAGTTACATGAGCAAGCTTGGGCAGTAAGGATTACTGGGAAAAAAAAATGTGTACCTGGTAATGCATGCTGACTCCACAGAGGCAGTTAATAGAATTTGAGAATAAGCCTCAAACCCTGGAGCTGTAAGGCTATAATACTAACGTCTGTTCCACCTTACCGCCCATCCATTCTCATTGTAACTTATATAAAAGTAATTATAGATGTTGGAGTGTATTTTAAATGCTTAACTGTGCATCCTTCCATAGGTAGGTTCATAAGTAGTTAATAGGCATGCAGTCCAGGAGATTATTGAGGAGCCTAGCCCAAATTCTCATTTACCTTTAAGCACTGTCTGGTTAAGTGACCTGCTGTAGGTCACACAGTACACAAATAAAAGGTGGAGAGGTTCAAACAATGTACCCTTGGTATAGGAAGTCAGCACTTTAGTCCTCTGCTCTTATTGCCAGCCTGTCAAGTGATTTGTGTGACGTGGGGTAGCTTGGTGTCATCAGCCACATAGGCTGGTACTAGGATATGAAAATTCTGCTAAGATATATAATGTTGAAGGCATGAGTGCCTCACTGGGTGATTAGGCATGCTCAGGACATCATTATCTAGCACTTTTGTCTCTATCTGTTGCTGAGGTTTATTTCTCCTTTTGCCGTATGAAATTTTAGAACTTATGTAGGACTTGTTTTCCCTCTCTTGTACAAGTTATTTCTTATGATTGTGCATAGCTAAGCTCTGCACTCAGTCTGCTAATCTCATACTGGTTCCTAGCATTCTTTGCTGTCATTTTTCACTTAATTATTTTTGTCACCTTCCAAGTAACAACCAAACAAATCTACTCTACCAATAAGATACCCTGACATCCATTTGGATTTTTGTCTTTGTTTTTCTTGGCTTGTGATCCAAAGATTAGGCTTCTCCCTGTACCCATAATCCCTTAACATTACTTCAGATCTCATTTGCCATTCCTTTACTTCAGACATAAATCTCCATTGCTGAGGCTTAGCTAGCAGCAGTGAGGTTTTTATAAGTGATTTTTTCGATATTTTGTAAGTGTTTCTTCTTCCTTACCTGTACTTTACCCTTTCCTCCCTTGTTGCAAAAAAAAAAAAAGTTTGTCATGCATAGTTCCTTCTTTTGCGCCCTTGGTACACTTTTCCTCCTATTCAATAACTCTTGTGACAGTGTTTCTTGATATCCTGTAGAGCCTGTAGTAGGGTATCTTGTGGATATTTTTTTCGGCTTATATCATTGTTGGCATCTTTGGTAGTGCTGCTTAACTTTGTTAGGGGGGTTGTTTCCTCTCTTTTATCACAGTGTCCGAAAAAATAGAATCCCAAATTCTGACTCACTCCTAGTATGTATATTGGCTTGGTGCTGTCTACTTGAATGAGTAGTGCACCATCTGCACTGCTTTTGGTTTCAGAGATGGCATTCAACTCAAAAACAAGTTGATGCTGAAGGGACTCTTACTTGCCTCAATGGGTGATTCGTCCCAGGCTTAGTCTGCTGCTGCTGGAGCTTCAGACTTTGTCAAGAATTTCTCTGACAGGCCTAAAGGGGAGAATAGTGCTGATTCGCCCAGGAATAAGTCCAGGGATTCTAGAAAGTGCTGTCTGGACTGCTCTTCCTCATCTTCTGTGTCCATAGTTCCAGTCCCCAAAATACCTAAGCCCACAGATCTGATGCCATTTTCGGAGTTGATTGTAGTATGATACAATACTCATCTACTCCCAGAGCCAAGGTTTTCCCTGGAGATAATTTCATAAATCCTTTATTCTCCTGTCCACTGCCTCTTTACAGTCTGGTTTATCTGAAGCAGACATGGATCAGATGATGAAGTATCTCAGGATCAAGATTCAGTTGGAGGTCCTCCTTTCTCCCACCCCTGCCAAATCCTAGAGCTTAGGTCTGTCCCCTTATCCTATTGTGGCTCCTTCCCAGTCTGTTTTCTGGGCTTGGAGACTGCAGATCCTAGTGTTACCCAGAGTTTGTTCACATCAAATCCGAAGACTTTGTTGTTTTCCACAGTCAGTACTTTCCTGTCTGACTTCAAAACCAGCAAAAAAATAAATAAATAAATTTAGTAGATAATGGACACACAAGAGCAACAGCCCTTTCCCCTGCCACTATAATGCTCTGCTACCTTTCTATAGCCCTTAGACTATGTAGGAAGACCTAGACTTCTTTCGCCATAGCAGAGTCCTTTGCAGAGCAACGTATACACCAGTCAGTGGAAGAAAATCTGTGTCTGCTTGGTTCCAGATTAACTCGAGAAGTTAGAACATCTCATTTTATCCCACTTAAGAATGATTATTGCAGCAGGCAGCAGCCTTTATGGTTATGGGGACAGCTTCAGCATGACCAACATTTCCAGTAGCCTTCAGTGATAAATTGCTGCAGAATTTTCACTCAACCAGTGTAGACCATCTTTTAAATACAGTGACACTGTATCTGTTTTCATTCTTCCCTGCAGAGTCATGTTCACAGTGAGCTGAGAGTCTACCATGCACGTATTTACTGTTGTTTGCCTTTTTTCCATTAATAGTAGCCATTAAAGAAATAGATGCACAGTAAGAGCATTTGAACAGAAGGAAAATTACTAAAAAGGACCTGATAAGAAGCATCTCTTTACCTTATATGAATGCAAGTAACACAGGAAATTCCCCATCTTTAAGATGTTTTTTCTTCCCGTGAGATACCACCACCACAAAGTAGTCAGACTTTTATTAGAGCATAAGGCAGGGCTAAGCCATGAAGCCGTCCAACCTTGCTTTTGATTCTAAACCTAACCTTGCATTTTGATTCTGAACCTATCGATCAACAGTTCTTCAGACAAAATAGACCAATGAAAAGGGAAAGACTTTTTTTCTTACTGAAAACAGTTCTTTCATTTCAAGTCATGGAAGGGAAATCCTTGCCTTCTGCTTTCTTAGGAAAACAGAATGTCTGACTTCATAGGTCTTCTGCAATGAGTAAATGTTAGGATTTCCTGTTTTGAGATCTCATGTTCTACATGGTTGTGAAATTTCTTTATCTTCCACATTTTGGTTGTTTACTTTCTGCTCACAGATATTCCAGTATCTCTTACTGAGTTAGAAGGAAGCACCCTGCATCTGTGTTCGCAAGCACTTTTCTTCTGTTACTTGCACAGTTGTGTTTTGCTCTTCTCAAATATTATTGGAAAGTTCCAGAAATTGCTGCCTAAAAAGTCTGTCTGTTCCTGGGGTCTCTGATCATAATCCAGAATCTGCCTCAACACTGTTTGTACTGCCTGGGAGAGAGACGTAACAGGAAAATATGTCACAAGGTAAAAACACTTCAGTCCAGCAACTTGCAGAGGAGGGTATGAAAACTTAAGGCCTACATCAACTTGAGGAGGATGGCAGCTTTGAAGAGTAACCAACACAGTGACCAGTAGCACATTCTTTTATGTGATCCCAGATCAAGATCAGATAGTCAGGAGAAGGTAAGGGATCTTCACCCCAGATTTTGTCCAACGCCATCTCTGTCAAAGTCCATCTCTGTGATGGCCACCAGCTGTCCAAGAGACATACTCAGCCATTAAGGCATTGCGTTTACACTATTCATCAGCAGACAGTGCGAAGAGAGGTGTACCTCAGTAAACCTATGGAAGGAAATGTGCATCTGCGGTTGTCATTGCCAACCTTCCCATGTTGGAATGTTGGGGTTTGTGTTAACTTTCTCACTTTATAGTACTCTGTGCTTGACCTGTTTCTTCCAGCTCACATGGAGAAAGCTTTTGAGTCCTACACAGAAAGCATTATGATTGAACTCCCCTACATAAGCCAGATCCATAAACAGTTTACATTTGGGTGAAGACTGCCGCAGACTTGCAGTCCTTCACAGTTTGTAAGCAATTCCAAGAGAATATTTACATGTTTCCTTATGCAGTGTGTGCCAGTGAGAACACATGCAAGCCTTCAGAGGTAGAGATTGCCTCATCTTTCATTTGCATAGTTAACCTCCATGACTTCATACATCATGTCCTTCTTGTGGTGACCCACAAACACCTCTTGTGTGCAAGTCATCTTTAGGATATGGCCATAGTCCAGCACGAGGATTAGAATGCCACTGATCCATAAGAGATGTGTAGAAGCCAGCTTGGCCCTTTTATGGCTGATTCAGCTGTGGATTTTTTTTAATGACTCTAGCTATGGTCCCATGCAAGCATTAATTATGCTGACGCAGTGTTATCACCCTTAGCTGAACCCCCCCCCCATTTATGAAGATGGTAAGACACTCCCAGTCCCCACAGTGAACTTTAACCCCCAGCTTTGATTAGACTACTATTCCTACCTTAGAGAGAAGTGAACAGGCAAAGTCTGTTCATTCCTTCCCCTCACCAGTCTGTTCCTCAAGCATCAGGGCTGCTAGTCATATCTTGGTCTTCTGAGTCATAGTTGGGACTCTATCCCTATGTGCCACAAAACTGATGATGAAAGCCACACAGTAGTTTTTGGTAGGGCCTAGTCTTGTCCCTAGATTCAACAAATATAATTTTGTATAAAGCATAAACTGTAGTTTCAACTTTATGCACAGTCCTTTCCAAGTCATTTCAATTCCACAGATTCATTTATATCTGAAAATGTCAATACAAACTAACCGACCTTTTAATTATCTCAGCGCTTACTGTTAACTTCCAAGAATTAGGGAGTTTTCATAGCTGCGCTTAGGCATTGTGGAAAGTTCTGCTTGCTGCACCTAAGTGCATTTAAGGCACAGTTCAGAAACGTTAGATGTTCTTAGCTACAGCTGTCTGAACTAGTCTAAGAAAATAGTATGCAACTGAAGGTATAATGAGATGTAAATGAAGAATATGTTAAAGTCTGTGACTGTCTTATGGAAATTAGGAACTCTTACAACTTTAGTGCAAGTTGTAATCTTTTTATTAACATTTGCACTGTGCACATAGATATAAAAATGCAAATGCACCTTTTCCATCTAGTTTGAAGTCCTCAGAGATGCTTGCTTTTGCTGCTGGATTAGCTATTTCCTGTCCCAAGGTGCTCATTGTCTCACCTGTGCCAGAATCAGGAATACCCAGAAGCACCCACTGGCCTAGAATAATGTTTATTTATTTATCTATCTATCTAGTCCTTGTTGATTGGGTTACTCCCACTAGGCTAGTGGCCTCCATTCGGTGGAGACTTGAGATGGTATTTATAACTAGGAGAAATTTGGCCAGAGCATCAGTGAACTTACCCTACCCTTTTCAGTAGGTACCCTGGGATCTTATACAGCCATTGAGCTATCACCAGCTCACGCAGATGAGACCTCAGTCTAACTGCTTATCTAAAAAAGGACATACAGGTAAACACTGACAAATCTAAACTTTGCCACACATCTAAACGTTGCCGATTAAGAAATCTTGGATAGATTTACAGTAGACAGGGATGAAGTATGGGATTTGGCGAGTTTGTTTGGTCTTCAGATAGGGACTGGGGAAATGAGTGGCCTTCATATACTTATGGATATTTAGATACGTGTAGCCCTCATTCTTCTTGCTACTGGGGACCTTCCAGAGACAAACTAGAGATATGTTGGGTGTTTCACAGGTTTATGCCTTGAGTATACTTCAGCAGTTCATAAGTATTTAGTAGGCTAACGGCTATAAGCACCTTTTTAATCCTAGCTATGCATCTTAAATCTCTGACAAGTTGTGGTACCCTTTATAAGTGTAAGCAGGGGCTTGAGAGATGAAACATTTACAAGCAGGGGCTTGGGAGATGAACCATTTACAGGCTGCCTTTGTCCATTACAGACAGGATATTCATCCCTGGTTTGGTACCTATTTCCCATCCACTTGTTCAAGTTACACTCAAATTGGGTTAGGGAGAAACTCTGCTTCACATGGAGGGGGAGCCTGTTCCAGAGAAGGGGTGGTCCTTGGATAAATACCTGACTCTCCAACAGGTCCTGTTTATATCACAGGCAAGGTTTAATCCTTTTGAATAGTTAATTCTGGTGCTGTTTGTTTTGTGGATATGCAGGAGGTCCACTGGGGGGCATTCTGACAATGCCTTGTAAGCCAGGCATAGATCTCCCCTCAACAGCCTCTTGGAGACAGAATACAGTGATATGGCCTTGAGGTGGTCTACATAAGAATGTTACTTACACTCTGTATTCTTTTGGTGATGGACGTTGGGTACATATCAAAGGGGGGCATTGTACTCAATAATAGGTCTGATGAACACTGAATACAGTGGAACAATGACTTCCTTGGACCTAGATGTCTTAGCTTTGTAAGTTACACAGATTAGAATGATTATTTGACTACTGTAGACACCTGTTGCTCAAAGGCTAGATTACTGTCTGTTTGTCCTCAAGTCCCTGACTTCTGGGTCAGCTTTTATAGGGGTATGTTATCGGTATGATAGTTATCAGCGGTGGATGACTTCCCAAAAAATACTGTTGTGCATTTCTTGCTATTTGTTTTTTGTCCATGGCTCTTACACCAGTTATTTGTGTGTGTCAACCCTTCCTGGAGAACATTTATGTTGATGAGGGATTCTACAACTGCTTCTGATTTGCAGTCATCTGCAAATTGAGTCAACCAGAGGCCATTGACATTGGCCTTGACTTCAGAAAAGTAAATGCCAAAAAGGAACAGTCCCAGGACCAATCCCTGAGGGGACTGTCCTTGTGACTGGCATCTTTGGAGTGGTGGACTCCCAATTCTTAACTTCTTGGGTCCGGTCTGTAAGGCAACTGACTTTCCACCGGATGACATAAGTGATTATACCTAACCTCTTAAGTTTGTCAACAATGCCCAAGTGGGCTATTGTGTCAAATGCCTTGGCCAGGTCAAGGTAGGCAGTGTGAACTGTTCTGCCCTCATCCATTCCTTTGGTGATCTTCTCAAAGCATTCCACCAAGTTGAATTGGCATGATCTGCCCTTGATGAAACCAGTGGGTTGGGCTGTATGTTTGGAGGCTTCCTATGTCATTATTGATCATTTCCATGATAATTCTTACCATGGCTTTGCATATGAGTCTAGTAAGACTTATGGGTCTGTAGTTACAGGGTCTGTAGATGGCTCTCCTTTGTTGCTGCTGCTGTTCATTAAGGTATGAAGCATGTTGGGAGGCTACAGTTATATAGCAATTCCAGAGAGCCGAATAGGCCATGTTTCATGCTAAGTCATCCTGTGATACTGTCTGGGCCCATTAATGTAGTGTTCTTGGCCTTAGAGAGAGCATTTGTCGTCATGCTCTTGGCGTATGTGGATCAGCACATCTATTTCCCAGTTTTGCCTCAGGATCATCCTAGTACCATATGAATGCATTTTACGGGATGGCACACTTTCTGTTATTCTTGGTGCAATAGGTAGCACCCAGACTGTCATTAGGGCCCCATATGGACAGTGGGAGGGAGCAATACTGAAAAAGGAATGGTTATGATTTCATCAATTGCCAGGTAGGTTGTGATGCATAGAGTGCATCACCAGAATGTTGGCCTAGCATTCTGGCCTTTTCCATGATTCCCATATTTGGCACAGAAGCTCACTCTAACAACTCTTCCTGCATGGTAAGATCCCTCACGGCTACCTAGTCGGTAAGTGCTGAACATTTTAATACTACTAATCTTTGGGATTTTTGGGTCTATATTGTAACAGTGAATGCTTAAAATAGCGAGCGCTGTATAATCGACCCAAAAAAATGAAAAAACAGAATTCAGAGCAAACGGAACAGCAATTTTTTCCCAGGGGAAAAAAAATCGCTGGTCCGCAAAAACAAACAAACAAAAAAAAAAAAAACGCACAAAATAAAGGGGGGGGCTGTGTCCCCCACCTAAATATACCCAACTCTGAGAACACACCATAGTGGAGGAAACAGCAAAGTCAGAAAAACGGCCCCGTGATTTATTTATTTCCTGAGGAAAAAAATCGCTGTTACGTGTTTTCGGGATTTTGCCGTTTTGATATTTAGCTGTTGATTAAACAGCATTCGCTATATTAAGCGTTCACGTAATAGGGAGCTGGGATTTTTGTATCTGTAAAGTAGCATAGGCAGTATTGAGTAATCACCCGCCTCCCTTTCTTGTGTCTCCCCTCCCTGTTTTATTTTCCAGGAGATGTAGGTCATCCACTTGAATTACTGTTAATGACAACATTTTGTAATCCCCACGGGGCTTCCAAGCAATCAACACCTCTCTATCTCAGACATAGGTAGTCATCGTTCAAGAATTTTTGCCCGCTGAAAGCCCATTTCCACTGCCTGGATAGGTCTGGCTGTGCCCTTTAATATGACTCTGTTTCTGCATTCTGAATAACATAATTGTATTGGCCTGCTGCACAACTGCCACAGCCAGTCACTGGTAATGACAGTGCAGCTTCCTCTATCTTTCCTCTAAGCAGTGGCAATAGTGATGGTGACCAGCAATAGCCCAGCAACTCACTTCTCCAAGCTTATGCATGGTCTAGGGCTGCGCAGGAAGAAGTGATGTGACAGTGCCTGCTGCACAAGTATGGGCCATGACATGCAGTTAGTAACAGTGACAGATAGTGGCACAGATAATACTTGACACATGCAGTGTTATTTGTGGCATATGCTGTGTAGGACATAAACTTACTTTGTGTGTCAGACATTTCTGTTTGAACAACAGAAATGTTTTTCATAACAGTACTATCAGTTATCATTTATGTAGTGTTAAGGGGGTAAGTGTCAAAAGTGCTAGTTATACTGGCAGGGATTTAGTGATGAAAAGCAGGCATGACATGTTAATGGCTATACTATTACTTTTACTTGCAGTGTCAAGAACAGACTATGCAAAACTGTTAAGGAGCATAAACTACTTACATTAGAAGAAATAGTTTAGCTTGGCTCTGAATTCCTCCTTGGGGAGATTGCTTTCAGAGCAAGAGAAGCCATCAGTCCAGATGCCTGCCTTCTCAACTCCGAAATTGTCTCTCTCTCTCCGAGGCAGTCAACCTTCAAGGTTGTGAAGAGGCTTTTCTCTTTTTGATAAGACTGACAGATCCAATCCATTGGGTGTCCAGTCCATTTCCTAGATGTCTCTGTGTTTAGAGCCTCTTCATTCGATGCCACAGGGGCAGTCAGACTGAGACCTCCAGACTACTCAGCAGGGTATTACAGTTTTTTCTGACACCTACCTGGAGCACCCCACCAAGGAGGTCCCTAGGAAGAGGAAGTGTAAGACGAGGCACTTAAACTCTCAGCAAGAGTCAGTCACTGAGGATACGGACTTCAGTGAAGGTGAAGGGTCCCCATTATCACCTCTAGAAGACGTCTCCTTTGGATACATCCTTGAGATCCTAAAACGGAGAGGTAGTTAGACTCCCAGCAACCCTTCACCTGAGGAGTCAGTATTTCTGGAGGCATTTGGAGCTGGCCCATCTACCTCCTGGGTTACTCTGCCTGCCAACAAGTTCATTGATTTTGTCTCTTGGCGGGCATGGAAGGAGGCTGACACAGTTGAACCGAAGTCCAAACAAGGATTCTAGCTCCACCTTCAAAGGAATTTTGGGGTAAAGGGCTCCCCATGGATGCCATTGTCATGGTGGCAGCCACCAAGAAGGAACTTGCTGAACAGAGTTCTTCTGTTCATCCCCCTAACAGGGCATCTAGGGTGATGGACAGGTTTGGAAAGCGTGTTTACGCTTCAGCGAACTTTGCCCTTAGGTAGCTGAACTATTTGGCACATTTTATTAGGTTGCAAAGGAATTTGATCAAGTAACTCTCAACTTCCCTTTCAGGAACCGTTTCTGTAGAGGGCCAATCATTTGTGGTTTCTCGGTTGGCTACCCTTCAGTCTATCTCAAATTCATCCTTGAGGCGTATTTCACATGCAGCTGAAGATGCCTCAAGGAAAGCAGTTTCGGACATTTGATAACACTTCCTTGCTTGGCCCCAAAGTGAAGGACACATTATCCAGGAGACAGACACAAGGTGCAGGATTGATTCTCACATGGGGTCATACCTCTCAACCTGTTAGAGCAAGAAATCTGGACAAAGGCACAAATAATGGGGGGAAAGGCCTAAAAATAGGGACACTTTTTAAACATTTCCCTTACAAACTTAGAAAGTTGATAGAATAATAGGTTATGCATTAGCATGACATTTCTGAAGGATATGAAGTCTGAAACGCAAATATGTGCCATTATTTTCTGACTTCAGTCTTCAATGATTTACCAGTAAACCACAATTTTATGAGAAACAGACCAAAAATATGAGGCAAAAATCTGGACATTCTGCAAAAATCTGTACAGTTGATAAGTATGCATGGGGTAATTGGCTAGGCGTAAAATGGACCACAAGGGCAGTTAGTGTAGTACTAATCTATGAACCTATGAGAGGGATGGAAAAACCCTCTTTGCAGTGGGCATATGTTTTTTAACCCCTCAAAGATGTTTTTGAAGGAATCAATGAGGTGGCCTAAAGATGTGGTTCAGGAAGATCCAGGGTCTTTTCCGAAACACTACTGGAGAAAGTTCCCCTGGGGGCAGAGTGGTGAACTATAATGGGCAAAGACACCCCCATGGCAGAGGAGGCCCAGAGATTCTTTCTCTGACAGACCCTACCAGTGCTCCTGAAAAGAGGCGCAGTTGTCCACCTTTGGAGACAGTCAGGGGTTGACTATCCCTGCACCAGAGAGCCTGGCTAGACATAACAAAAGATAGCTGGGTGCAGAGAATTATTTCCAGAGGTTATATAATACCCTTTTCCCTTCCACCCAGTCAGAGTAAAGAAACAGTGATTCAGTTTCTAGCTGTTCTAAAGATTTAAAAAGCATTATTTTTGTATTTTCCCTGTTCTGCACTTCCTAAAGTCATTTCTGTGTTGTTCAACTGTTGTAGGCTACATACTCAAGTGTGCCAGCCTGTTTAAAGCATTTACAGTGTTTTCTGTTAAGTTACTGCTGTTTCTGTTGTAAAAAAAAAAAATCCTTGTTTCCTGCCTTTTCTGAACTAGAGTAGTCCATATTTCAGGTTTTGCTGAATCCTGGGCTGTGGTATAAGTTTCTGTGTTACCCATATCCTTACTTGGATAGGAGGGAGCTTCTCTGTTCACCAGTGAGAGTGGGGAACTTGGAGCAGCCTATCTGTCCCTGGAGGAGTAGTCTCAGCCCAGCAACTAGTAGTCTATTGGCCGTTTTGGGCTAATTCCTATCTCTTTCAAGCTCCCTGCCTTGAAACCCGCATTTGCGTGGTTTTGCACTTGTATTCAACTCAGCACAGCTCCTCATGGTGTCCTGCAGAGTGCTACAAGCAGCAGAGAGACAAAAGAGAGACTTTCAACAGATTTAAGTATTTTTTCTCTGCTATTTTTCTTGCGACTGCATTTTCTCGCCGAAAAGCGAGTTTCTAGCTGTTCTAAAGATTTCAAAAGCATTATTTTTGTATTTTTCCTGTTCTGCACTTCCTAAAGTCATTTTAAGTCGTTTCTGTGTTGTTCAACTGTTGTAGGTTATACACTCAAGTGTGCTAGCCTGTTTAAAGCATTTACATTGTTTTCTGTTAAGTTACTGCTGTTTCTGTTGTAAAAAAAAAAACAAAAAAAAATCCTTGTTTCCCACCTTTTCTGAACTAGAGTAGTCCAGATTTCAGGTTTTGCTGAATCCTGGGCTGTGGTATAAGTTCCTGTGTTGCCCATATCCTTACTTGGATAGGCGGAAGCTTCTCTGTTCACCAGTAAGAGTGGGGAGCTTTGAGCAGCCTATCTGTCTATGGAGGAGTGGTCTCAGCCCAGCAACTAGTAGTCTATTGGTCATTTTGGGCTATTTCCTATCTCTTTCAAGATCCCTGCCTTAAAACCCACATTTGCGTGATTTTGCGCATCGCGCAGCGCCGTTTAAGCAGTTTTAAACTATTCCTGGCTCCACATAGTCTGCTCTTCAATTTTTCCCTTAGAACTAGTCAAACTCTCAAATTAAGCACTCAACCTTCATTCTACAGCCCAGCACTTGCTCAAATTTCTCAGTAAGCACTAACAAACTGTAGCACTACACCCCCTTATACTATCCAGAAGTCCAAGGCTCCCTATTCGTCCATTCCAGACAATCAATAAATCAGTTCTTTAAACCATCCAGGCATGTCCAAAGCGCAGTTTCAGGTATACTCTCCAGTCCAGCTGGTGAATCTGGGAATCTTGAGGCAATGTTACAATTGCCTTATGTACACAGACAACTCTCTCCTCCTTCCAACAAACTCAAATATATGTGATAGATGCAACTATACAGCCAAACTGGAGGCCGAGCTCTCTCAACCCAAGACTGGCACAGTCAGTCAGGAGGAGAAGGAAACCACTCACACCACACAACACATAGACCGATCGCACCAGCAAACAAGACACATAAACATACTCTGAGGCTCTAAATAAAATAACACACCTAATACACTAGTAATTAGAGACTCTATTGTCAGGCACACTGACATCCCACTCACCAGACTGAACAAGGAGAAGGTCACTGTAAGCTGCCTGTCGGGTGCCAGGATCCGCCACATAACACAAGTACTCAGGTAACTCCACAGCAGGTACAAATATTACTCTGTCATTGTCCATGTTGGTGTGAATGACCTGAGATGTACCTCCCTGGACTACATGTAAAGAGACATAGAGGAGCTCTCTGATCATGTAAGCCCAGGCCGGTATGACCCTGACCCTGAGTAGCATCTTGCCCTCACCAAGAATGATGCCACAGTATAAAGGCAAAATGATCTATTTTAACAATAGGCTAAGCTATTGGTGTCATTCAAAGGGGATCCAGTGTCTGCCAGCCTGAGATGACATGCTAGACAATCAACATTGCTTTGCCAGGGACGGCTTGCACCTGTCATCCTTAGGATTTCGAATACTGGCTAAGGCTCTTGCCACCCCCATAGTGCCTTTTTTAGGCAAGGCTCAAAAGACAAACCCACCTCCATAGACAATACCAGAAACAAAAAACTAAGGGTAATGCTACTCAATGCCTGAAGTTTAAAACTCAAGATGCACGCACTCGAGGCAGTCCTCAGTATGGAGAAAATCGATATCTGTGCAGTAACAGAAACCTGGTTCAAGGCTCTAGAGAGCACCCCAGCACTACCAGGATTCAACTCATACCATTCTTTTCGGCCCTAGAACTCGGACTGAAATACTAAAGGTGGGGAAGTATCCATTTTCATCAAGGATACCCACACCTCCAGGTTAGTGGCACTGCACGAGGCATCGGAAACCATCCATGTGCAACTAACAGTAGGTAAAACTGCTTTTCAGTTTGTAGCCTGCTACAGATCACTCACCTTGTCTCAGGACCCCCACTCGGCATTCCTGAGAACATTGGAGAATATGAAGGTCTCACCAAACGCCATGATATTGAGGGATTTCAACTACCCAAACATTGAGTGGGAAAACTACTCAAGTTCCAACTCTTTCGCCCAACGGTTTCTGGAGTTTACTAAACTCAGATGCCATGGAACAACTGGTCACCACTCCCACAAGAGGGGACAACATATTGGACTTGGTCATCACCAACATGGGGGCTCAGTGTTCCACACCAGAGGTAAAACCCTTGTTGGTAAGGTCAGACCATAAACTAATCACAATGGATATCCACATCCTGACCCTACCCCCAGCCAAGGAAACCACTGTGAAAAATTTTTCAAAAGCAAGCTTCACACTTCTTGGGACTGAGGTGGAAACTTTCAAAGCCCCCGGGATAATGGAAAATGCTACCCAAACCGCAGAATCCTTTACAAATGCACTCTGTGAGCACCTACAGGAATGCATGGATCATGCCATCCCAAGTAAAACCAACACTCACTCCTCCAAAAACAGGAGACCAGTCTGGTGGACCTTGGCCATAAATAAGCTATACAACAGGAGGAGGAAACTATTACATGATAAGGCAAAATCCCAAAAAGGGAAGGCATTGCTGATCAGTACTAGCAAGAAACTTCGAGCCCTCATAAAATCATCAAAGGATAGCTTTGAAAGAAAAATCGCCAAAGACTCTAAAGATAATCACAAGGCGTTCTTTAGCTACGTCAAGAATCTGGGTGGCAACTCTCAGATCTGTTCCGAACTGGTGCAAAATGGCACAAAATACACTGAAACCACTGACATTGCCAACATCTTGGCGGACAGGTTCAGTGCAAACTTTACCCCCCCTTCCCCCCAAAAGGGCCAGTGTCTATCCCAGAAGAATGCAGTCCCCCAGACATCATAGACACACAGGTGAAAGCAGCCCTCTCCAAAGTAAAAAACGCAGCATCAATGGGACCTGATGGTATCCTGGGCTGCATCTTACACGAGCTCCAAAATGAACTAAACCCTCACATAAATTCACTGTTCCAACTCAGCCTTACCACAGGTTATGTACCCAAAGAATGGCGTACAGCAAGAGTGATCCCGCTCCACAAAGGTGGCACCACAACGGATCCCGGGAACTATTGTTCTATAAGCCTGACTAGCCTGGTCTGCAAGGCTATGGAGCGCATCATCATGGATCTCATAAAAAAAAAAAAGACATTGGGAACCTCCAAACACTGGACCCAACCCAATTCGGCTTTGTTAAAGGCAGATCTTGCCTCTTAAACCTAGTTGACTTCTTCAAAATAGTTACCAAAGCCATAGATGAGGGAAATGTAGTCCACACAGCCTACCTGGACCTCGCAAAGGCCTTCGACACAATACCTCACTCTGGCATCATAAATAAGCTTACCAGTTTAAATATGAACCCATATATCACAAGATGGATTGCAAACTGGCTCAGGGATAGAACTCACATGGTCAGAGTAGCAGGTGCCATGTCCAACTCTAAACCGGTTACAAGTGGCGTCCCACAGGGCTCAGTCCTGGGACCCCTCTTGTTTGGTATATACTTCTCTGAGGTACAGGCAAACACGGGAGGACTGTGGCTTACCAAGTTCGCAGATGATTGCAAACTGGGAGCCATAATCGACTCGCCGGCTGACACAAGCATCCTCCAGAAGGGCCTTACGGAGACAGATACCTGGTGTCAGAACCATGGCCTCAAGCTAAATGCCAAAAAGTGTATATTCATCCCCTTTGGGAAAAACAAAGTGCCCACAAACTACCACATAAGAGGTAATCCACTAAGTAGAGAAGAAGTAATTAGGGATCTAAGGACCCAAGTAGATAGTAACCTCTCCTTTGACTTTCACATTGCCAAAGTGGTTAGAAAAACCTTCTATATAGCTCACCTAATCACAAAAGGGTTTACATCTAGATCAAGAGAGATCATTGTGCCCCTCTACTCATCACTCATCAGGCCCATAATTGAGTACAATGCCCTATTTGGGATGTATCTTACCCAACACCTGCAACAGCTGGAGAGACCTCAAAAATACCTCACCAAGAGGATCGTGGGCCTCAAAAAGATGCCCTGTGCAGCTCGACTAAAGAAACTCAAGCTCTACTCAGTTGCTTACTGCCTACTCAGAGGCGATCTCTGCCTGACGTACAGGGCCATGTCTAACCTGGAATTGTTGGACATGCTCCACCTCAAGAAAACCAAATCCATTAGAGCTACACGCTCCAGGGATTTAAACCTTAGCACAACAATACATAGGACATGCTGGAGGGATAGATTCATATCCCAAAGGCTTCCCTTGCTCTGGAATAGAATCCCAGTTCATGTTAGGCAGAACCCCTCGCTGACCCTCTTCAAGAGAAATCTTGATGAGTGGATGGGAAATCGTAAATTTACTCCTGGGATCACTTCTATGGCCCTGCTGGACAGAGGCTCAGGAATCTAGTCTAAAAGGGAGGCGAAAGCCAACATATTCTGGCTAGGCTTATAAATGCCCTAGGGCAGATAGCCTAGTACCTACCTATGAACCTATCAAATACAAGGGCTGCTAGAAAAAGAGTCATCCAAGAGGTCCCCCCTGACCAGATAGAATCCAGAACTTATTCAAAATTCATTTTAGTGCCAAAGAAAACAGGGGACTGGAGACCCAGTTTTGGATCTCAATAACTTGAAAAAGTCAGTTTAACACACAAGGTTTCGGATGGTCATGGTTTATTCCATTCTCTCTTTTCTGGGCAAGGATGACTAGATGTGCTCAATAAACCTTCAGGATGCGTACTATCACATATAGATGAACAGACAATCCAGAAGGTATTTACACTTCTGAATGTAAGCCAGGCATTTCCAGTTCAGAGCTTTGCCCTTTGGCCTCACTACAGCTCCCACGGTGTTTACCAAAATGCATGGCAGTAGTAGCAGGCTCACTTGAGACTTCAGGGATTCCGAGTGTTTCCATATCTAGATGACTGGCTCATTACTGCCCTGACCAGGCATCTGTTAGTAAGAGCAAGAAATCAGGTATTCCAGATTTGCTGTCACCTGTGGATAACCATAAATTACAAGTTTCACTTAAAACCAGCTCAAAATTAAAAATACATAGGAGCAGTTTTCAACACAAAATCAGTGATAGCTTCTCTTCCTCTCTCAAAAGTACAGACAATCAGATTAGTAGTCAGAAAAATAATCTGCAGTACCAAGATATTAGCCCACTTGGTCCTTCAGGGCCCAGGATCAGTGTCAGCAGCAGTAACCTTAGTACCTCTAGCCAGATTCCACATGAGGATTCTTCAACAGATGTTATCAACACAGTGGTCTAGTCTTCATCAAGGCAGGTCAGCACAAATAAGAATCCCTCAGGCATGCAAGAGAGATCTCAGGTGGTGCATTCAATCGAACCTGATCTGATTGAATGCACCACCTGAGGGTCTCAGGTGGGGCATTCAATCAGATCAGGTTCGACAAGACCATCCATTCATTCACCCACAGCCCCAGGTCATAGTGACCACGGACATTTCCCAGTTGGGGGGGCACTTTCTGGAGAAAACAGTCCAAGGCACTTGGCCCCCAAAGAGGCCAACTTGCATATAAATGTCCTAGAAATGAGAGCAGTGCAAGCCTTCCAGAGTGCTCTCCCTTCAGGGACAGTTACTATTCAAATAGGTGGTATGTCAGTAGTTTGGTACATCAACAAACAAGGAGGAACCAGATCATACCCCTTGTGTCGAGAAGCGCTTAGAGAATGCAATCTCATCCAACCACTTTCTCATAGCAACAAACATTCTGGGAAAGTCCAGTGTGATAGATAAATTGAGCATTCTTCTAACTCACAAGTGGTCTGTCAACAAGAAAGTGACACAAATGATTTTTCATCAGTGGGGCCATCCTTGCAGCAGTCTTTTTTTCTTCTCACCCCTAAACAACAAATACAGCAGCTACTTTGCCTGAATCCCCCCACAGGGGAAACACTGAGGGATTCTCTACTTCACGACTGACCTCCCGGTCTGCTTCATGCCTATACGCCAGTTCCATTAATTCCAAAATTGCTACAGAACGCTTCCAGGTTGAAGAGCAAAGTCATCCTTATTGCACCGACAAGTTTGGCTTCCTTTCCTATGGCCTCATCTAGTTTACCAACCTTGGATTCCGGATCCGATTCCAGACCTCCTGCCTTGTGCAACAGGCATGATTTACCCAGACATCTCAAACCTCAAGATTACGGCCTGGTTTCTCCAATTCTGTTAATAGCCAGACAACCAATGCTCTCTTCCCCTGTCTGTCATATCCTTTTATCTTCCCATAAGCCCTCAACATGACAACTCTTTTCAAGTAAATGGAAAAGATTTGATGTTCTGTAGTCCTTTCTCGCCTTCATTCTTACATATGGGTTCAGAGCCAACCCTCGGCTCCAACTCGGCCTATTACAAAGCTCAAAGTCTTCTGGTTGGCTCGTGGCTAGGTAGGTATCCCATAGTGCACCAGTACAATCCCCAGATCTTGTTTGCCACGTCTATGAGTTCAGATGTTCTTCTTGCTTGGCCATGGCTAAGTTTGAAACTTTTTCTAGTATTATTAGATTACTGTTTAACTTTAGCGATTTATCTGGTTCTAGATAGAGTGTACTAGTATTGCAGTAGTTTGCAGACTGTTGGAGTTTTTTTTGGCTTGAAATTACTTAGTTGTTGAAAACTGGTTGGCCATTGGCCCTTGTTGTTCTCGGTTTGGTATTCTGTGTGCTAGTCCTTTTCTAACTGACGTGTGCATTAGTGCTTAATTTTCTTGTATATTGTGTGCAGTGTTTCTTGTTATTCGAGAGTTAGGATTTTAGATAGTTAGATACTTAGATTTTTTCATATTTAACTTGTGTGCAGGGTCTTTTGTTAGTTCCGACCCTTTTTGTGCCTACGACTTAGCGTTTTCAGCCGTAGACTCCTATTGAGAAAGTTGGACATTTAAAGATTCAAATTTTGTGTGTGTGTGTTGTGCAGTTGATAGCATCTACATTTTTCTGTCTACCTAGGTCAGTTTAAGTTAGAGGACCTAGTTCTCTATCCCTTTCTCTCTTTCTAGGGCTAGGCCCGTTTGAGTTAGAGGACTTAGTCCTCGTGGTGTGCGTGTGCTAGTGTGGTAAGGGCTAGGCCCGTTTAAGTTAGAGGACCTAGTCCTCGTTGTGCTTGTGTATTCCTGCTTAGCTAGCCATCTTATCTAAAGAGGCTAAGGACCATAAATCTTCGGGTTTTAAAAAAATGTCTAAAGTGTTCCCAGAAGATGTCAATTACGGATGGCCATAGTAATTGTGTTTATTGTCTCGGAGCCATTCATTTGCAGGAAACTTGTTTGTTTTGACATTCCTTCAGCTCCAGAATTCTCCAGGAGCAGAAGAATAATTTTGAAAGGTCTCCTCAAGCCTTCCTTCGAGGAAGACTTGGCCAGTTCGTCGTCTTCCTCAAAATCTCATTCTTCCAAAAAAGAGAAGGGCGAAAAAGAGGCATTCCCCGGCGGTGTCCGGTGCTTCAGAACCACCTCAAAAACTTTCTAAGCCGGATAAGACTGCTACCTCCTCGGCTCCACTGTCCTCGGAGCCGATCGAGGTTATTGATACTGGGACTTTAGTTTCGGCCCCAAGCATTTTGGAGCTGACTACTGAAAGATTACATCAGAGCCGGTCCAGAGAGCCCTTGGTGGCCTCCCCAACCTTAAGATCCCCAATTTTTGCAGAGGTCCAGATCACCCACACTGTCTTCCAGATCCTCCAGGAGCCTGTCAGAGTAAGATATGGAGAGAGTAGTGCTCAGACTCCTGAAGTCATCTGTCTTGCAAAAAATGTTGGCTCCAACCCAGTCAGTTCCAGAGCCGCCTGAGTCCATTCCCCCTGTTGTGGTTCCTCCTCTGAGCCGTACTGGGCTTTCAGAGCCAGAGTGTTTGGTACCACTTGTGGAACCCTCTCTTCCAGCTCCCATTTAAGCTGTCTCGGAGCTGAGCTCTGCTCCGACACCTTTGGTGCTGTCCATGGTGTCTAGGAGCCAAAGTTCACCAGTTGGCCCCGACAGGGACACTTGGACTCGAATCTCTTCGGTTCCTAGTCTAACTCTCGGTGTGTTGGCTAGGGTGAGCGCGGACCCTACATCCATCTCGGAGCTGATGGCTTTGGTGCCGATGACTTCCTCTGTCTCCTTGGAGCCGAGGAGGTCTTTGGAGCCAGAGAGGTCTTCATTCAAAATGATGAGGAGTGTGCTGTCCCACTCATCAGCTACACTCAAGGGTACTAGCACTCTTCTCCCTCGGGCACCGACCTCTGTCTCAGCACCTACTCTCGCACTCGACAGCAGAGACCCGCAACCTCAGAAGCCCCCATTTGGTGGCCCCTATTCTTCCGAGACCTCCCCAGAATATCCTTCTGAGGAGCTCCCCTGGAAGAGGACACGCAAGAGGAAGCATGTAGTCTCCCAGGACGAGTCCATCACCTCCAACACTGACCTCAAGGAGTCAGAAGGGTCCCCCAAGTTGTCCTCTGATAATGTCTCCTTTGTAGACATCTTGGAGATCCTGAAGCAGAGGGGCGGCTGGCCCAGTTACCCTTTCTGATGGGGAGTCAGTGTACCTGAATGCTTTCGAGTCTCAACCTTTAGCCTATTGGGTGTCTCCACCTTTTGATGAACTTTTAGACCTTGTTAGTCGGAAGGTGTGGGCAACTCCTGATGCCATGGAGCCAGTCCCCAGGAGATTTCTGTCTGCTCCCAAAGAGAAGGAAATTTTATCCAAGGATGTGCCTGTACATGCCATGGTGGTGGCGGCGGCCACTAAGTAGGAACTAGCGGAGACTTCTTTATCTGTCCATCCGCCGAACAAGGAATCTCGAACGATGGACAGATATGGGAAGTGTATCTTTTCATCAGTAGCATTCACACTCGGATCGCTGAACTATCTAACACATTACGAGGCTTCAGAATGATCTCCTTAAGGAGTTGGGAGATGCTCTACAAGGTACATCTACTGAAGGAGTCCCTGATAAGGTGTCTGCTCAGTTGTCCACCTTAAATTCCATTGTTAACTCCTCCATGAGGTTGATTTCTTATGCAGCCGATGGAGTGAGCAGGGCAGCGGGTTCAAGAGTTTCCCCTTAGGAAACACTCTTGGATGTGTTTGTGTCATTTTGCGAAGCCGTTCAAGTCTACTTTTACCAACGCCCCCTTTGATGGTTCTTCATTGTTTGGACCTAAGATAAAAGACACACTCACCAGGTGCGAGCAAGAAGGGAAAACGCTGTCTGCCATGGGAGTATGTTTTACCGTCCCCTCTAGACCATATCCCAAGGGTCAGAGAAGGTGTTAAGATGTGGTTCAAGAAGTCCCGGATCCACAGGGTGACTCCTCCTTCAGAGGCAGAGGAGGAGGAGCAAATGGTAGACGTCGCCCTAGAGGCAGGGGCGCCCCGCAAAACCAGGGAGGCTGTGATTCATTTCGAGGTCGTCCCTATCAGCGCTCCTGATGTCGGGCCCGGCTGTGCTTCTCTGGAGCCAGTGGGGGGGGGGGTCGCATTTCTTTGTATCCAGAATCCTGGCTAAGCATCACCCGAAAGAAATGGGTACAAAGAATTATCACCAGAGGTTACTCCATACCCTTTTCTTTTCCACCTCATGTTCCCAAGAAGATTCCAGATGTTCCACCTAATCACAGGGATCAAGCAACTATAGAAGTGGAAAAGTTGCTCGCAGACAGAGTCATCCAAACTGTCCCTGCAGACCAGGTAGGATTCGGAACTTACTCCAGATTCGTTTTAGTGCCAAAACATACAGGGGACTTGAGGCCCCTCTTGGACCTCAGCAAACTAAACAAATACTTAAAGAAGGACAAGTTCCAGATGGTGACACTGCAGTCTATACTCCCTCTGTTAGGGAAAGACACTTGGATGTGCTCGTTAGACCTCCAAGATGCATACTACCATATAAAAATGGACAGAGCATCGCGGAGCCACTTACGCTTCTGGCTGGGAACTAGTAACTACCAGTTCCATGCTCTGCTCTTTGGTTTCACCACAGCCCCCAGGGTGGTCACCAAATGTATGGGAGTAGTGACAGCTCACTTGAGACGTCTAGGATTCCAAGTATTTCCGTACCTGGACGACTGGCTCCTGACCGCCCCCACCAGGCATTTACTCCTTCAAACCAGACATTCTACTATCCAAATTTGTGCCCAGTTGGGGATTACTATAAATTGGGAAAAGTCTGCCTTATCGCCCCCTAAATTTGTGACTTTTTATAGGCGCAGAAATAGACACAATCACCATGTTAGCTCGTCTTCTTGCAGAAACAGCACAGAACCTCATACAAGTTCTCCATCTACTTCCTCTGCAAAAAGTCAAGGCAAAGACAGTGCTGAAACTCTTAGGGACCATGACTTCCACCATAATGCTAGTCCCTCTTGCCATATTACATATGCAAATACTTCAGTGGCTCCTATTATCCCAGTGGTCCTTTCAACAACTGCCTCTATCTCACCATATCATCTTGACAGAGTCTTGCAAAAAGGACCTCCATTGGTGGATCCAACCCGACCAACTAACGACAGGCACTCCATTCCTTCCTTGCCAACCCGTTGCTACTTTGACCACGGACGCCTCACAGATAGGGTGGAGAGAGCATAATCTAGACAGGACTGTCCAAGGCACATGGCAAGATCACGAGGCAGGATAATGTTTCTTTAATAAGGTGGAGACCTTTCATTATAGTTGTTCTTTCTGGATAGTCTTAGTTCTGTCTTTCTATAGTTTAGCAGCAAACAAGATCTGGGGATTGTACTGGTGCACTGTGGGATACCTACCTAGCCACGAGCCAACTAGAAGACTTTGAGCTTTGTAATAGGCCGAGTTGGAGCCGAGGATTGGCTCCGAACCCATATGTAAGAATGAAGGGCGAGATGGACTACAAACATGGAACGTTATGGTGAGTACATAACTTATTTTTTACTGGGCACAACAAAATCATATTGCTCCTTTCTTGGCTTCGATAGATAGCTTACTTGAATGTTTAGCTTTACTCTTTAAAGAAGGTGCTAGCTCCTCTACCATTAAGATTCAGTTAACAGCAAGATTTAATTTCCATGTTGGATTTGAAGGTTCTTTAGTAGCCTCTGCTAAACTGTGCAAAGCATTCTTGAGATGCACTCTTCTTCTAAGAACATGGTTTAAAGACCCTACTCCACCATGAGATCTGAACCTGGTACTGCAGGCATTAATACAGTCCCCTTTTGAACCAGCAGCAAAATGTGAACTTAAATTTCTTACTTGGAAAACTGTCTTTCTAGTAGCCATTACCTCAGCTAGAAGAATTTCAGAAATCCAAGCCTGGTCTTCAAAACCTCCCTACTTGATTTTTCATAAGGATAGAGTTACATTATGAACCAATACATCTTTCCTTTCCAAGGTGGTGTCAGAATCTGTTATCAATCAGTACATTAATTTGCCAGTATTCTTTCCTAAATTTGCAAGCAAAGGTGAATATATATTGCATTTATTCGATGTTCACAGACAATTACATTTTTCTCCACTTAGGACAAAAAAAATCAGAAAAACAGACCGTTGTTTGTTTCCTTTGCTGATATGAAATTGGGTAAACCAGTCGCAAAAGTAACTTTAGTCAAATGGCTGACTGATTGTATTTCTTTTATCTATAACAAATTGATTTTTACCATAGCTAAACCTGTAAGAGCCCATTCAGCTAGGTCCTTGGCAACTTCTTAATTATTTCTGTCCAGGTTTTCCATGGATAACATTTGTGCAGCAGCACCTTGTGCGAGTCCTCATACCTCTGTCACTCATTATAAATTAGATCTGGCCTCGAGGGGTAGAGCATCAGTTGGTTCAACTGAGCTCAAGAATATCCTTCCTTAGAGTCCACCCAGGATTTTAGGTAGCTGGGGACGCTGTCCCAATAGTTGAGGATAGAATGAAAATTGACAACATCAGATAATGAAGTTATGTACTCACCATAACATTCCATCGGTGTTGTTCATTTTCATTCTTCCTCAACTTCCCACCCATCAACCCCCATCCCTTATGTCTACAAACTTCTAGATGAACAAGACACCACTGTCCTTTTGATTGAGCTCCTGATATAGTGTCCTCTTCAGGGCATGTACAGTTTTTATGTATCCTTTTATTTTTTCATGTTATTGGATACTACTATTGGTAAAATCAGCAAACAAGATCTGAGCTATGTTAGAGGTTGGTGTATTATGGGTAAAGGGGAAACTTTTTGGTTAGCACAAGCTTTAGTAAAAGACGAGTTGGATCTGAGGATTGGATCCAAACCGAACAGTAGAGGAAGAATGAAAATGAACAACACAGATGGAACATTATGATGAGTACATAACATGTTTTTAAATCTCCCCTTGTCTCTGTTATCCTAGATAAGGAAGATTTATTGGGCTTAGTTCATGCTTTTAAACCTTCACATTCTAGTCCTTCTGGTAAGAGGAAAAAAAATCTGTAAAGATTCCCAGTTTGATAAATAGGGAATAGAACTGCAGGGAACACATTCAGTTATTTCTTCTCAGGTTACAAATTCTGATTCTGAGGAAGGTATTTCTTCTGATTTTTCCCTATGAAGAATCCTCCTTTTCTGAAACAATCTCTGGAATGAATTGGTGTTTTCTGTGCAAACAAAAATGACATTCCTGTTAAAAATGCAATTTCCTCAGCCTACTGCTATTCCTCCTGTTCTACCAGCTTTGGGAGATGTTTTTATAACAGCTTACAGCCCCCATGAATGCAGGTAAGGCCGTATAAGGGTCCTCAGTTTTATAAGTACATATTTTCTAATCCCAGATCAGACTCTACAATAAATTCCTTGTCAAATCATTTTGCATCTAATCAGTTAGTGAATGCTAATTCCTCTTCCTTTGACAGGGATGGAAAAGCATTTCATATATTTTGGAAATTATTGTATTCTTCTTCTAGTCTTATTGTTAGAATTCTTAATTGTCAAGTTATTTTGAGAACATGAGGAACATATCTGCCACATTTCCTTCATCTGAGAGTAAATCTTCTCTAAATGCAATTATTACTTCTGTTTCTCAAGTAACCAGACATTCTTAGAAATGTTCTTATGACTCAGCTTATGTCTGTTCCCTAACAGCAGCTACTGAGTCTATTATGAGAAGATTTACATGGTTTTGTTCTCAAAATTTCTGAAGATGTAAAGCTGAAGTTTACTGTTAATATGGAGTTTGTATTTGGACTATCTGCTGTTGAGGTCTTTAAAATATGTGATGAGAGAGGAAAATTTTACCTTTCATTCTCAGCAAACTTCAGGCAAGCAAATATTCATAAAAATAATAAATAATGGCAAAGAGGCTGTAAAAAAGTTGGGGGGGGGGGTGTCTCCCTGAAACAAGGGCAGTCCAACAAGTCAGAATGACTATCTATAAAATAGACCCCCCGCCCACCCTGGCAACCCTTTAATGCTTCTTCAAAACCTGTTTTCCCATTTTTTACTTTGGCAACAGGTAATCTCAGACAAATGGGCTCTGAGGATTATCCATCAAGAGTGTAGATGGCAGTGGGAGTCCCTACCTCCTTTCCAGGGGATTCCTCCTCATCCACTAGATAAACTTTACCCCCCCCCCCCCATTCAGCATCTGCTGGCACTAGGGATTACAGAACCTGTTCCTTTCTCTTTTGCAGGGAAACTTTTATTCAAGGATGTTTCTGGTTCCAAAGAAAGAAGCTTCATGTTGCCCAGTCCTAGATCTTTAATTTGTCAACCAGTTTGTGAAAATTTCAAAGTTTAAAATGCTGACCCTTCACAGCTTGTTATTTCTTATTTCCCTTTCAGATTTTGGCAAGTCTCAGATTTAAAAGATGCTTAGCATAGATATCTTATTTATCCTTTGTTGATTGGGTTAGTCCCACTAAGCTATTAGCCTCTTTTTCAGAGGAAACCCAACGTGGTGTTTATACTGCTAGGAGCAATTTGGCCGGGGTATTGGGGAACTTCCCTTACTTGTCGTTGTGAGTGGGACCTGTTTTGCAGGAACACTTCTTATTTCCATGTCAGGCGCAGAGGTGGCCCAGAGAAACGGGGAAGCAGATGGAAATAGAAGATGAGAGAAATGGAAGAGAAAGCAAATATTGAAACCAGAGAATGCATGCAGGATTCTGAGGAGATGTTTCAACGAAATCTGTTTGATAGAGATGAGTCGGCAAATGATGGATGTATATTTACAACTCTCCAGTCAGGAGGGTTGGAGGATGGTTTACTTAAAGAAATGATAATACAGAGTGAGCTAGAACATAGAGGAGACAATACAAAAGGAGGGTGCAGAGACAATCATGAAGAATAGTGGTGAGATGGAAAAGAAAACATATGTAGAGAAAGTAAAAGAAGGCCAAAGGGAGAGTAGCAGAAACAAAGGCAGAAGAAAATGAAAAATAGTAGTAAGTGGCAAGGATTCAAAGTAAAGAAGACAAAGAACTGGACAGGTATGAAGTGTGGTACCATTTATTAGCACCTTTGGGTATAAAAGCACATGAAGTAAGAGCATTTACTCTTTTTTTTTTTTCAGACACCTTTATTGAATTATCACTTGTGACATAGGCAAATTTGCATTCATATGCAAGTCTTGCGGCTTTTCTCAGTTAGGGGTCGCCACAGCGGAACTCCCGTCCGCTCATGATTGGCAATGAATTTTTACGGTGCTGAGTTGCCAGCCCGATGACCAACCTTCAGAGAAGGCACACCCATTCACGCTTGCACCTACCTGCATGTCTTTAACGTCAATCGACCACGGGGAGGACATGCAGACTCCACACAGAAGGCGCTCCAGCCAAGAATCGAACGGGAGAACCACTTGCTGTGAGGTGACAATGCTAACTGCTTCACCACCATGGCTTATCGCATTCATATGTAAGTGATCAAACTATATTAACATAAACGTTATACTTCATATATATTGCAATATATTCTATAACCTAAGCAATATTGCATAACTTATTCAATTCCTGCCTTCTTTTTTTTAAACAAAGAAGCATCTTTATTAAATCATCACTTACTACATAGGCAATCAGCCATTTATATATATGAAAACAAACCACACTGACACAATCCTAGTTGCAAGTATTTTACATCACAAACCATACTAACACACTCCCAGTTGCAAACATTATACATCACTTAATCTACCCAGTCTTTCTCACTCAAACATTACATAGCTCATTTAAGTACTGCCGCTTTTTAGATTTCATTCCTCCCTTGTATATATTGTTCCCACAATTCACATTTTTCCTATGTAGTTTTCTCCTACCCTTTTTCTAAAGATCTCAATTCCAGTTGTTTTATCTCTGTTACTATATTCACTACTTCCAGTATAGTTGATTTAGGTTTTGATTTCCATTTTCTAGTAATTGCTTTTTTAGCAGCAACCATTATTAGACACAGCAAGGTCTTACCATATCTAGGCAATTCTGATTCTGTATCACAGCTCAGAAAAATCATCTCCCTCGTCAGACCAATCTGCCCACCCAGCATCTCCGACAGTGGATCCCGCAGGGAATCCTTAGACAACAAACTCAGCGCACTCCCAGAAAATATGTTCCCATTTACCTCTTTCTTCCCCTTCATACCGCCAACATTTACTGTCTGCATGAGGAAAAATTCTCTGGGGTCTACTTGTGTTATAAAAATATCTGTGTGAATATTTCCAGGTAAAAATCCTAAGTCTCTTAGATTTTGTTGCATATTTGAGAGACATACATATATCCTTCCATTGTTTTTTATGAATAGCTTATCCAGTCTCTCTTTCCAATCCTTTCTAACCTCCTCTGATCGATTCTTATAGTTATCATGCAATATTTTATGTGCTCTACTAATTATCCCTTTTTTAATTGCAGCTTCTATTCTAGATTCTATTAAAAACTCTGTCATTGCTGGTCTTTCATTTAGGACCCCCCATTTCTTTCTCTTTGCCTATACTCTGATATCAATCCGTGATAGGAAGGCAATCTCTAACCTGTATTCCAAATAAATTTTTGACTTCTTCCCATTCTATCATTTTTCTCTCTCTTGGTTCCTTTGCCAGTTTTCTCGCATAAATTCTGGCCCCATCTTGCCTATTGTCTATGTGCCTAATTGCAGTCATCCTGGTGGTCAGAATCTCTTTTCTCCATTCCAGTGTTGGTTTCGTTCTTAGAATACTTTCTAGGTAAGAGCATTTATTCATATTAACACAGAGATGTTTTGTGACTTTATACTTGAGACTGTTTTTTCAACAGAATATTTTCTTGGAGAATATGAAAAAAAGAAAGACTATAACCCATGGAATATTTATGCACTAAAAGCATTTAACAGGAAAACAAAAAAGAAAATTAATGTACAGTTTCAAAAAAAGATAGAGAGATTTTGAAAGGATATTTTAAAACTTTATGTAAAGAAGTACTGGACATTGCAAAAGTTTATGATAAAAGGGGTTTACAGTCTGGTGGATAGGATTGTAATATTGTGTTAAAAATAGAAAGTGAGAAAAAGTATACATATACTAAACATGATAAATGTAAAGAGGAATAGGAGACAGCCCAAAACATGTTTTATTTGTAGAAAAGGACATTTGATAATTAACTGTGGCAAACGAAAATGTTACAGTTGTGGGGAAATGGTACACAATATAAATGTAACAAAATTCAACATTTATGGATGGATTGCAAAACTGTATATAAGAGTAAGGAAAAAAGAAAAAAAAATTAGAAGTAGAAATAGAATGAAACTGGATGAGAAAAAATAATTGACATAGAAGAAGATTCTGAAATAAGTGATGGAAAAGACATAAATGGGAAGTAAAAGAAAAAAAATAATTCCATTGGTAAAAAGGTAAAAGACAGAAAAGTTAAAGGGATAAGTATAAAATAAAAAAAAAGAAAGGAAATGGATAGAAAAGAACATATATTACTAATGATTAGAGGTTAGTATAATGGTTAAGGTTTTTGACTCAGACGCAACACATTGTACAATGTTAATTGTCACCTTTGGGGGAGAAATTGATTACACTCAGAATGGCATATTAAGAAAGCTAGCCTAGTAATTAGCTATAAACTTATGAAACCATGTGTGACAGATCTGTATTGCGGGCCAGCAGTCAAGGAGACTCGATTCTTACCACTGTCTCTGGTGAGGGATGGTCACTAAGAGTAAAGATATATTCACACAGTATTTTCAGATTCAGCCCCCTGCACCAAGTAAAATTTCCTTTAGGAGCACACAGGAAGCATGCTCCAGAGCTGGGGCTAGACTCTCCTCCTCTCTCCAGACCTACACAAAACTTCACACTGCCCACTTTGGAGATCTGTGTCCCTGTTCCCAGTAGCTGGCGCACACATGCTTGGATATTTGAGTTTCACACACACACACACACACACACACACACACACACACACATGAGAAAAGCTGCCCAGATGTAGTATCTGTGCCCCTTTCTACCCAGACTCTGATGTAATCATGCTATCACCAGTCAGCTACCCTAAGACTCTTACAAAAGGTACCCAATTATAATTTATAAAATTAATATTAATACAAATGGTAGACTGTGACCAAAGCACCAATGCTTTCAGGAACAGCCACAGTGTCACTAAAACAAGCACAAGTACTGTACTCTAAAGATGTTAAAAGTATTCTCTAAAGGACCAGCCACAATGAAAGGTATTAAAATATTTAATGATAAATAATAAAACAGAAAACAGGAGAATATTGAATACAGTAAACAATAGAGTTTCAACCACAGAGATATAAAAAATAATGCAATTAGATAGTTCCTCACAGATGCAGAAAACAATACTAAACTAGTCTCACTAAATAATCCTGACTAATTAAAGAATTACTGTTCTCTTGACTGCTTACTAAAGCAAGGCAAGCTGATGCGTGCTGAGTGTCTTACCACAGCAAAAGTCAGATGATGGCTCTCTGTCTGTGTTGACAGATGAGATATATATCCTGTCAGAAATCTTTCCTGTGAGATTCTAAAGTGCTTCTGCGAGAGCTGCAAAGAAACCATATGCTGGCTAGAGGGTGGCATCACCTCCGGTCACCTGACTGTGGTCCAATACACATACAGAGCTTTACTAAGATCTGCGGCAGCATCTGAAAACTGTAACACAATTTCAAGTTTTCACCCTTCCAGGGTTCTCTGATAAACATACACATTTGATCAGTTACAACAATAAAATCTGATATGCATGCATGCATTCTTTCTGTCCAGCAGGACCTACTGTTGATGCATTTTTAACAGAAGTAACTTTACAAATATATTTTTAATTCAAGCATCTGTACAAATCAGTGTGATAGTCAAATAACATAAAATTATTTACAAAACTCCAGCTAGCTTTCCTGGCATATGTACACATGCACTGCCCTACTCTCCCTTGCACAGATGGCACTACCTCATAACTTGACACCATTAATTTAAGGAAAAGGGAAAATAAAAATGTTTGAGTGCTTTCTGTAAATGTGAATGAATAGTGTTAAGAATATATTAAGAAGAATATGGATTTTTAAGTGGTATAATACGAGTGATGTAGATCTAATTATATTAGAAGACACAGTAGTTTAACAAAAGAAAGATTATAAACAGAGAAACTATGGGGAGGAAAGATAATCTGGAGTTTGGCAATGAGAGAGATTCTGGAATAGTCGTATTCTGTAGAAATACAGTAAAAATATAAAACTAACTTTAGCAAAAATGGGAAGATTAACAATGGTAGATTTAAACTTGAAAGAACAAGTATATAAAGTTATAACATTATATACTTATGCTAATTGTAAAAGAAGGACATTTCACTAGATTTTAGACCATGTAGTGATAAATATGAATATTAAAATAAGAGAAGACTTTAATTGTGATTTAACAGACAAGAGTAAAAAGAAAGGAAATTGTATAAGAAAAAATGCTGAAAGTTATAAGACATGGACTTTCAAAAGGGGCATGTATAGAACTGAAATAGAATATTTACTAGTGTCAGAAGGTTTAGTTATAGGAGAAGGGCAGGTAGTTGAAACAAGATTTTTGGATCATCTTTCAATATGGCTAGAGATAAAGGAAAACAAGACAGATATAGAAATAGGAAAAGGAATACAAAGGATTAATGAGGAACCATGGAATGAAGAAGGAAATAGATTAGTAATACAGTTAAATCTACTGCCAGTCATTAGCAGACCGGAGTTCCACTGTGGAGACCCCTAACCGGGAAAAGCCGAAAGACGCTACAACAAAAAATACAGTTATGGAAAGATTATATTACTCTGAGAACATTTTGTAAATCTTGGTCTGAATGGTGGATGATATTTAAGGAAAAATACAAAAAAATGTTTTTTTTTTTACAGTGAAAGTATGATGTGAGAAATGTAGATAAAGAAAAATATAAAAGAATATGCAATGGGCAGCACAGTGGTGCAGTGGTTAACATTGTTGCCTCACAGCAAGAAGTACTCTGGTTTGATTCTCGGCTTAGGTGCCTTCTGTGCAGAGTTTGCATGTTTTCCCTGCATTTGCATGGGTTTCCTTCGGGTACTCTGGTTTCCTCCCACAATCCAAAGACATGCATCTGGAGCGTTTCTCACCGGGCCTCCACTGAAAATAGGTTCTGTCCTAGTCTGACTTTTCCCGTCAACAAATGTTAAATAAATAAAATAAATAATGATGCAGCGGGAGATTTAGAATTAGAACATAATGATAAAAAATACTTTGACAAAGAAAAAAAAACTATATGAAAGAAATTAAGAAAACAATGCAAGAATTGTTATATAAGCAAACATGTTTTTACAAGGAAAAAGTAAAAGTATTGAGTTACTTAAGCAGATTAGTAAAGGAAGATTGTGGTGTAATGAGAGAAATAAAATGTGTTAAAGGAGAAATAGAAAGAACTCAGGAAAAGATTATAAATACTAGAGTACAATATGCACAAGAAATGATTAAAAAAGAATATAGTGAAAAAAACATGGAAAGTATAAAAAAAAAAAAAAGTAAAAGAATAAAGAGTAGGAAGAGAAGATTTCTTTAAATCAGCTAGATAAAGTTTTAGGACAGGTGAATATAGATTCTGTTGCAGGACTAGATGGAATAGGGTATGAAATGTATAGAAATTCAAGGGATTGACAAAAAATATTTTTTTTAAATTTTGAGTAAATAGTTGAATGAACGTTATATGTATAAATAATTATATAGTGAAATACTTAAATCCATATGGAAGAAGGAAGCTAGAAGATAATTAAAATGGAGACCAGTAGTATTAAATAATAATGTTTATAAGATCTTTATGAAAATAATACAAGAGAGATTTGAAACTAAAATGGAAAATATTATGGAAGCTAGAATATATAGTATAAAGGGGATGAGTTGTCAAGAATTATTAATGATAGATAAACTGTGAATGATATTATCAATGGAAGAAGCAAAAATCATGATAGAAGACCATAATAAGACATTTGATCCAATTGGGCATGATATCTTATGGGTAATAATGAAAAAATATAATACAAGTGAGAAAGGTACTTGTAAATGGCTGGTTAAGCCTAGAGGCTATGAAGAGTGGTGTAAGACAGGGATTTCAGATGTATACTCTTTGCATTCGTTATGAATGTGACAGTATGTGAAATTACAAACTGAAGGAGGCAGGATATATAGCACCTGAAAGGTTAAGAATGCCAGTTCTGTTAACATATGCAGATGACATAATTGTAAAAAGGAAAAATTGGATAAAAGAAGAAATAATTTGCACAAATGAGTTCTAGATGTGATATGGATGGCTTTAAATAAAGGAAAATGTAAAGGTTTATGTGATGTAGTAAAGATGGGTGGTATATATTTTACAATGAATGCAGTTTCTGTGCTGGGTAGAAAATGTGAGAATAAAGATTTAAGTAGAATTCAGTGGGGAAAGCAATAGAATAAATAAATGTGTCTTTTAGAGAACATGTAAATTGTCATTCAGAAAAATGGCTTATTTGCTAAATTATGTACTGATGGAAAAATAGCATACTTGTGTATTTATGTTGCAAACGGTATTTGAAAAGTAATTACAGATGTTTTTTTATTTATGTGGGGTTCTAGATTACATACAAAAACTCATCTTTTTACTGAGTTAAAAGAGGAAGGAGGTTTAGGGTTAATTAACCCAGTGGTATATGATGCTTCATTAAATTTGTACAAAGTGTTAAAGAGGATAAATGGAAAGGATGAGGAATTAGTAGTAAAACTGTTTACATGTAAGTATGATACATTTTAGGGTATGGTAAAAAAGAATCAAGGAGAAGTGTGTATAAATGAAGAAATAAAATGTTGCTAAGAAAAAATATTTTTGTGGAAAATAAGAATTAATGGTATAGAAAAAAATAGAAAAATATGGTGCAAGAATGTAATGATAAAACTGTGTAAGACCATGGGCTATCATACAGATGAAAAAATTAAAGCTATAAAATAAGAAGCAGATGCTATAATTAGAAAGTAGAATGTCAGGGTGGCGTGACCAAGATGCCAGTCTGATAGCAGCAGAAATCCGTAGCTCTGCTTAGATTTTAATATCCTGACAGGAAGTATACTTTAATTTTAGAAAAATCTAACTAAAAGATATATTAACATAGACTCTCTATTATTTTCTAAAAATTAATACATAGTCAAGAGAATTTTTTTATTTATTTCTGTCAAGAAGTTTTCTACTGGAAATCTCAACATGAGCAACTTGAAGAACCCACACCAGGAGAGTCCACCGAAGAAAGAACTACATCTTATAATAACAAACATCCAAGAACTGTCACTAAAAATGGACACATTTAAAAACAAAATGGATATTATCAAACAAGAATGCAGTAAACAACTGGAACTTCTAAATGGAATTGTTTGTCTCTTTAGGCTTTTCCCGGTTAGGGGTCGCCACGGCGGAACTCTGGTCCGCTAATGATTGGTAGTTGATTTTTATGTGCCGAGTTACCAGCCCTGATGCACAACCTTCAACAAAGGTATGCCCATTCACGCATGTTTCCACGCAGAAGACGCTCTAGCTGAGAATCAAACTGGATAGCGTCTTACTGTGAGGCGACAACGCTACCGCAGCACCACCACCGCGTTGTCGGAACTTCTAAATGGAATAGTAAAAAAAAATATGAACAGATTCTTGCCTTAGAGGAAGCAGTAACTGACATGGATACTAGAGTGACAGAAAATGAACATCACAATGAATTTCTTCTGAAACTAAACACCAGGTTGATTGTAAAATTGGAAGACCTTGAAAGTAGATCAAGAAGGAATAACATAAGAATATATGGAATTCCTGAGAAAGACGTGGGTGCTATCATGATTCATTTCCTCAATAAGTGGTTTTCATCAGCACTAAACATATCTGAATCCCTCTCTTTTGGAATTGAGAGGGCTCATCGGTCCCTGGCAAATCCAGCTTAGTCTCTGAGTTCATCTAACCCCAGGTCTATAATAGTTAGATTTCTTTCCTCACAAGACAAGGACTTGGTGCTGAAATCAGCTTGGACTAATTCCCCTAGCAAGATGGGTGAAAAAGTTATTTGTTTTGACAATGACTACACCTCTACAATCATATCCAGAAGAAAGGAGTGTGTTCCTCTAATTAAGTCCTTGAAAAAAAGCCAATATTAAAGCTCAAATTCTTTTTCCTGCAAGAATAAAAATAACCTTGCCAGAAGGAGTGAAGGTCTTTCATTCCCTACAAGAAGCAGTAGAATTTATCCAAAAGAAGAAAATACTGTCGGACATAGCAGAGATGGAATGGTCATCCCGGAGTTTGAAGAGACAGGCAACAAAAAAATGGATGGCCTGTGAAGGAAGGAGCAAACAAAACTAAGAAACTAATGGGCAAATGAATAAATTCATTCTAATTTTAAATGCTTTGTTGTATGAATCATAATGTATTTGATTCTGGAAAATCTCTATACTGTAAGGTAATGTGAATCATCTTTATTATTAACTTTCTCTTTTCCTTTCTATATCTACTTATTTTAATTACATATAGTACTAAGTATTTAAATAGCATTCTCTTTCTCTCTTCCTATTCCTTTTTGTTACCAATGTTCATTTTCTCTCTTTTTCCCCACTATAAGTACTTCACATACTTTTCCCTTTTAAATAACTACAAATTATATATGTCTTCTAATTCTTTAGTAAGAATAATTTGACTTAATACCAAAGTGCATTTTTTCTAGTGGGTCAGTGGTGGGGTAACAGTATGTTTCTGATTAGTGTTTCTAACTAGATGATTGACTCTTTATTAACATGCATATAAACATTAATACAGTACATTAATGGTGTTTTATAGATGGCTTAATATAAGTTATATTACTATATTAGTATATTAATATGTAAATACATACACACTAGATTCTTTTTTTTCCTCTGGTCTGGTTAATTGGCAGGTAAATTATTGAAATGTTATACAATTATTTCTGATTTGAGGCAGCTGTGGGTTCATCTTTCATGATGTTGATGTTTTGTGAGGAAACAGGTGGTCTGTGTGACTGTTCTCATTGTGGAGATTCATGACATGCACTGACAAGGCAGCTTGAGTGTTTATTTTGCTTTTTGTAAACTCTAAAAGCTTCAAGAATTGATTTACTTCTGAAAATGCTTTTTTTCCTCACTAGAGACAACCTCTGCTGTTCATGAGCCTATTTAGATACTTTTTAACAAGTTTATGAAGCTGCAGCTTGAGGAAATAACAGCGATGACATCACTTGACCTTTTGCACTTAAGTGGTTGTATTTAGAATTCTTTTCTTTTGAAATTATGTTAGCCTTCATTTAGATACTTTAAATGGTAAATAATTAGTTCTGATAAAAGTGTTTAACTCTTTTGAAAATACCTATGTTCTTTTATAGATGCATACATTCTGCAGATTCAGTGACACTTTTAGTAACTAAATGACATCAAATGAACTAGGAGCTGCATTAGAAAGCTCATTATGCATATTAACATTGGACTTATGTTACATAACTAAACCTTTAGTAACTAAAGAGAGGGTTGTAAGGCTTTTCTTGGTAATAAGTGTTTATATATATATATATATATATATATATATATATATATATATATATATATATATATATATATATATATATTCTGTGCAGTAACAGAAACCTGGTTCAGGGCTCCCGAGAGCACCCCAGCACTACCAGGTTATACCTCATACCATGCTTTTCAGCCCCAAAACTTGGACCGAACCACAAAAGGAGGGGGAGTATTGATATTCATCAAAGATACCCACACCTCCAGGTTGGTGGCAAAGCACGAAGCATCAGAGACTATCCATGTGCAACTAACAGTGGGTAAAACTGCCTTCCAGTTTATAGCCTGCTACAGACCACCCACCCAAACCCAGGAACCCCACTCGGCCTTCCTGAGAACACTGGAAAATAAAAGGTCTCTCCAAACACCATTATATTGGGCAACTTCAACTACCCAAACATAGACTGGGAGCATTACTCTAGCTCCAACACCCTAGCCCAAAGGTTCCTAGAATTTATAAACTCAAATGCTATGGAACAACTTGTTACCACTCCCACAAGAGGGGAAAACATACTGGACCTGATCATCACCAACATGGGGACTCTATGCTCCAGACCAGGAGTGTATCCCTCACTGGTAAGATCAGACCATAAACTAATCTCACTGGATATTCACATCCCGACCCCACCCCCTGCCCAGAAAACCACAGTGAAAAACTTCTCTAAAGCAAATTTCATACTCCTCAAAACTGAGGTGGAATCCTTCAAAGCCCCCGGGCCTGTGGAAAATACGGCCCAGACCGCAGAATCCTTTATAAACGCATTCTATGAACACCTTCAGGAATGCATGGATCATGCGATCCCAGATAAAACCAAGACCCAATCCTCCAAAGGCAGACGTCCTGTCTGGTGGACCCCAGCCATAAACAAACTATACAATAGAAGGAGGAAGCTACTAAATGATAGAGCAAAATCCCAAAAAGGGAAGGCATCACTGATCAGTATTAGCAAAAAACTACGGGCACACATAAAATTGTCTAAGGCCAGCTTCGAGAGAAAAATTGCACAGGACACTAAGGATAATCACAAGGCTTTCTTTAGTTATGTTAGGAACCTGGGTGGTAATTCCCAGATATGCTCAGAATTAGTCCAAAATTACAAAAAATACACCGAACCCACAGACATTGCCAACATCCTAGCTGACAGGTTCAGCGCAAACTCCCCCCCCCCCAAAAGGGCAAATATCTATCCCAGCAGAGTGCTGCTCCCTTGACATCTCAGATGCTCAGATAAGAGCTGCCCTTTCCAAAGCAAAAAACACAGCATCAATGGGACCAGATGGTGTCCCGGGCTGCGTCCTACATGAACTCCAAGAAGAGCTAAACCCAAACATAAAACTACTGTTCAATCTCAGCCTTACTACAGGATATGTGCCCAAAGAGTGGCGTACAGCAACAGTGGTCCCTCTCCATAAAGGTGGTGCCTCAACGGATCCTGGAAACTATCGCCCCATAAGCCTGACTAGCTTGGTCTGCAAAGCTATGGAAAGGATCATCATGGACCTCATAAATAAAGATATTGGGGACCTACAAACACTGGATCCTACCCAGTTCGGCTTTGTTAAGGGCAGATCCTGCCTCTTAAACCTGTTGATTTCTTTGAAACAGTCACCAAGGCCATTGTCGAGGGGCAAGTGGTCCACACAGCCTACCTGGACCTCGCAAAAGCCTTTGATACAGTACCCCACTCGGGCATTATAGATAAGCTCTCCGGCTTAAATATAAACCCCTATGTCACTAGATGGATTGCAAACTGGCTCAAGGACAGAACCCACATGGTTAGAATTGCTGGAGCCATGTCAGACTACAAACCAGTTACAAGTGGTGTCCCACAAGGCTCAGTCCTGGGACCTCTCTTGTTCGGTATATATTTCTCGGAGGTACAGGCCAACACGGAAGGACTGTGGCTGACCAAGTTCGCAGATGACTGCAAACTGGGCACCATAATCGACTCTCCAGCCGACACAAGCATCCTCCAAAAGGGCCTCATAGAAACAGACAACTGGTGCCAGAGCCATGGCCTCAAGCTAAATGCCAAAAGTGTATAGTCATCCCTTTGGCAAAAACAAGGTGCCCACAAATTACCACATAGGTGGTAATCCATTAAGTACAGAAGAAGTAATTAGGGACCTGGGGACCCAAGTTGATAGCAATCTCTCATTTGACAACCACGCAGCCAAAGTGGTTAGAAAAACATTTTATATAGCCCACCTAATCATGAAGGGATTCACATCTAGATCAGGGGAGGTCATCGTGCCTCTTTACTCATCCCTCATGAGGCCCATAATTGAGTACAATGCCCCTTTTGGGATGTACCTTACCAGACACCTGCAGCAACTGGAAAGACCCCAAAAGTACCTCACCAAGAGGATCAAAGGGCTCAAACAGATGCCATATGCTGCCCGGTTAAAGAAACTCCAGCTCTACTCAGAGGCATACCGCCTGTTCAGAGGCGATATGTGCCTGACGTATATAGCCATGTCCAACCCGGAATTAATGGACATGCTGCACCTCAGAAAATCCAAATCCCATCGAGCTACGCGCTTGAGAGACTTGAACCTCAGCACTGAAATAAATAGGACATGCTGGAGGGACAGATTCATAACCCAGAGGCTCCCTTCACTCTGGAATAAAATCCCAGTTCAGGTTAGGCAGAGTCCCTCATTGACTCTGTTCAAGAGGAATCTTGATGAGTGGATGGAAGATCATAGGTTTACCCCGGGTATCACTTCTGTGTCACTGTTAGACAGAGGCACAGTATACTAACCTCGAAAAAGGGCATAGCAAAATAAATTTAAAATGGGTGGCGAAAGCCAAACATATTGTGGCTAGGCTTATAAATGCCCTAGGGCAGATAGCCTAGTATGAACCTATGAACCTATATATATATATATATATATATATATATATATATATATATATATATATATATATATATATATATTTTTTCAACAGAGCCTTACATGAAAAATGTTAGATGACTGACAAAATGCTTAAAACATCTGATGTTTCTTGAAAAGTCTTGGAAATATTGACAGTATTCTTAACCTTCAGCTTCTAATGTTTATACTTTGATCTGATGTGTATTTCTGACATATCTACTTATCAGAGATGCTTTTATTATATGTGACATATTCATATAGCTTCAGTTATATTGGACACTCTCATTTTAATGTGTATTTCCTGGAGTCAGATTTCTTTAGTTGCTTTCATAAAGCTTTTCTTTTTGTTTTTATACTATATTCTAAGCAGAGATGCATAATTTGTGGCTTTTGGTGTTGGAGAGGTGGTGGATGGGTAGTTTAGTTAAGTTTTTAACTAAACCAGAAACTTTGTTTCATGTATGTATTTGTAAATAGTTTGGGGTTTTTGAAAGTAGTGCTTAATACATGTTATGCATCCATGATAAGTAAGTTTTCAGTAGATTTCAAGTCAACACAGAAGAAAGGTCTTTCAGCAAGTAACAACATACACATTATAGTCAATGACTTATAAATGTTTGTAATGGTTTGAACAATAATGTCAAAGTAGCTGGTTTGCTTAAATATATCAAAATCCATAAAGCCCAGATCATCTTTTACAGGAAACCCATCTATTAAAAAAGACCTAGAAAAATACTCATTCAATGGCTATACCATTCTGGCTGATTCATGTTTTAAGACTAAGAGAAGGGGCACTCTTATTCTCTTGAAAAATACTTATATTATGCCAAGAATTATAGATAAAGTTTCAGATTAAGATGGGATGCTAAGCATGGTTATTTTGGAAATCAATAGGAAGTGTTATACTTTGATTAATACATACTAGATACCAGGACTAAGTGCTAAATATGTTGACAAATATTTGGACCTGATCACTTTGAATGCAAAAGGGGAAATTATAGCAACAGGTGATTTTAACTGCCTATTATCAGGCAATGATACTTCTAAAAATGGTAAAATAAAACCAACATCTCAAGCCAAGAAGTTAAATGACTTTACAAACCAGATGAACCTTAAAGATGTACATGTTTTAGAGGACATTATTCCTAATTCTATACTCACTATTCATATCAGTTTGGTACACAAACAAACATTGATAAGATCTTTGTATCAAATAATATATACTCAAAAATAAGTGACATATCTATAATGACTTGTCCACTTTCAGACCATAATGCTATAAACTTTACATTAACTACATTTAGAGATGATTTAAGATTTCTACAGAGAATTCCTGCTTAGATAACTAAGTTAAAAGACTTTAAGGAATCGAAAATGAAATAAATAGACATGATGTTATGTTGCCCATATCTCGCCTTCGTTCTTGCTGTTTAGCTCCGACTCGGCCATATACTATAGCTCGAGAGCTTTTACTGGTTCAAGGCTAGCCCCTATCCCAGCATACCTAGTGGCAGTTACCCAGATCTCGTTTGCCGCTTACAGCATCAAAATTGCGGATACTGGCTCAGGCCAAGTGTTTTTTCTTGTATTATATTTTTGATCAAAATTCTAGTTTAGCTTATTTTGTTAGCGAAATTGTCCGTCGTATTTCTATCTATCCCTATCCCATCTGAGTGACTTGGTTTTGTGTAGTGTAACCGTTTTTTTCTCTCTGGCCTTTCCCTCTTCCAAACCCGTTTAAATTAGAGGGTTCTTCTTCTTCCCTTTCTTGCCTTTCCTCTAACTTTAAGGAGTTGTCGTTTAAGTTAGAGGCTCCTTAGGTGGGGAGTTCGCCATTTAAATTAGAGGCTCTCCCCCCTTCTCTGTTTTTATTTCCTCAGATGATGATGTGGAGAGGGTGGTAAAGAGGCTTCTTAGGACACCTGCATTAGCCAAAATACTTTTGGGCTCATCCCAGACAGAAATGGTGCCAGCAGCCCAAACAACACCTGTCTCGATTCCTCCTCCGACTCCTCTGAGTTCGGAGCCGGAGTGTATGGAAGTCATAGTGGTGGAGCTGTCAGTTCCAGTAACCTCCTCTGGTCTTTCGGTTCCGACTATCACTCCAATCTCCTCAATACCCCCTTCTGTCGAGGGATCTGGGAACCGACTCTCCCTCGTAGGCTCCGAGGGGGGGAGCGGCATCAGACCCTTGTCTGACCCTACTCTCCCTGTCGGAGCTCCAGTACAGGTCAGCTCAGTTCCTACATTGGCCTTGGAGCAGTCACTCTTGGTTCAGAGGAAGTCTTTTGCTTCTTTGGAGCCAGAGATTCTTTCGGGTCGGGACCGCGATATCTTTGAGGTGATGAGGAGCATGCTGTCTGCTGAGACAGCTCTCTGCTCCATTAGCTCCTTTGCCTTCGGTGCCAGTGTCTGCCTCTGAACCTCCCCTCCGGCTCAAGTGTAGGGAACCCATACTCCAGGATGCCCCATTGGGTGATCCTACCTCGTCCTAAACTTCCTCTGTGCATCCCTCGGAAGAGGACTTGAAAGAGGAAGCATGTGGACTCCCCTGAGTCCTTGACATCAAACACGGACTTGGATGCCTCAGAAGGGTCCCCCGGTCCCCCTCTGAAGATCTCTTTTTCAGACATCTTAGAAATCCTTAGAGGGGTGACTGGATGTCCCTTGCCCCTTCTGAAGTTGAGTCAGTGTACCTGGATGCGTTTAGTTCCTGACACTCCACCTCTTGGGTATCTCCTCCTTTTGACCCTCTATTGCACGTAGTGAGTTGGAAGGCCTGGAGCTCTTCAGACACCATGGAACCAGTTCTGCAGAGGCCCAATAAATTTATTACAGCCCATGAAGACAGGCTCTTCTTATCTAAAGGTGTTCCCGTAAATGCTATAGTGGTGGCAGCAGCCATCAAGAAGGAATTAGTGGAAACTTCTTCATCTGTCCATCTGCCGAATAAAGAGTCTCGTACAATGGCAGATACGGGAAGCGTATGTTTTCTTCAGTGACCTTTACACTCAGGTCGCTGAACTATTTGTCCCACTTTACAAGGCTTCAAAGGGATCTTTTCAAGGAGTTATGATATACCTTACAGGATCGTACAGCTGCAGGAGCCTTGGACAAGGCGGCTTCTCAGCTTGCGACCTTGACTTCAGTGGTTAACTCCTCCATGCAGATCATCTCCTATGCTGCCAGTAGGGCGAGCAGTGCGGCAGGCACAAGGGTAGCCTTATGCAGACACTCCTGGATGCGCCCTTGTCATTTTGCAGAGCCCTTCAAGTCTTCCTTTACTAATGCCCCCTTTGACGGCTCATCCCTGTTCAGGTGTCAGGTAATCAGGTAAAAGAGACTCTTACCAGGTGTGAACAGGATGGCAAAACTCTCTCTGCCATGGGAGTACATTTTTATGCTCCATTTAGGCCCTATCCTAAAGGCCAGAATAGCGGGAAAATGTGGTTCTATAAATCCTAGGGAGCATCGCCTGATACACATGGTGAATTTTCCCCCAGGGGCAGAAGGGGAAATAACAGAAGATGTCAACCTCGCGGCGGGGGGTGGTCCACAGAATCAGTCCAACAGAGATGCCTTCTTTTCTAGGCCCTTCCAGCACTCCTGAAGGGAGGCCTGACTGTCCGATTCCAGAGACAGTTGGGGGGGAGATTATCCTTGTACTAAAAAGCCTGGCAATCACAGAAGATACATGGGTACTGTCCATAATATCCGGAGGTTACAATATCCCCTTCTCCATACTTCCCCTGTCAAAAAGACAATACTCTATCCCAGATGTTCCACCCAGTCTTCCGGATCAAGCAAACCTAGAGGTTCAAAGGTTGCTAAGAAAGAGAGTCATCCAGGAAGTCCCCGCAGACCAAATCGGATTTGGAACTTACTCAAGGTTCTTTTTAGTTCCAAAGAAAACCGGGGACTGGAGACCCATTTTGGATCTCAGCAGGCTGAACAAGTCAGTCAAGAAAACAAAGTTCCGGATGGTAACACTGCAGTCCATTCTTTCCTTTCTGGGAAAGGACAAGTGGATGTGCTCTATCTATCTGCAGGGTGTGTGCTACCACATAAAAATGGACAGACAGTCGGTATTTACGCTTCTATCTGGGAGCCAGTCACTGTCAGTTCAGAGCTCTGCCCTTTGGTCTCACCACAGCCCCCAGTGTGTTCACCAAATGCATGGCAGTAGTTGCGGCTCACCTAAGATGTCAATGATTCTGGGTGTTTCCATATCTAGATGACTGGCTCCTTACTGCTACCACTGAGCATCAACTAATCAGGGTGAGGGAGTACACAATCCACTCTTGTTCTCAACTTGGGATCACCATAAACTACGAAAAATCTGCCTTGTTGCCTTGTCAGTATATTACCTTTATAGGGGCAGATTTAGACACAAGGGCCATGACAGCAAAGCTGCCTCAAGAACAAGTATTAATGATTCGTCACCAAATTGGCATGCTGTTCACACAAAAGTTGATTCAAGCAAGATTTGTCCTCAAGGTCCTGAGTTATATGGTGGCGGCAATCACTCTGGTCCCTATGGCTCGCTTCCACATGAGAATTGTACAGTGTCTTCTTTTTGCACAATGGTCATTCCAGGATTTACCCATGTCACATCAGATTCTTATTATGGAATCCTGCAAAAGGGATCTGGAGTAGTGGCAATAGGCAGGCCGTTTCTACCCTCCCAACCTGTAGCCATAGTGACCATGGATGCTTCCCAGATTGGGGGACATTATCTGGGACAGACTGTTCAAGGACTTGGCAGGAACACGAGTTCCACTTGCACATCAATGTCCTGGAGATGAGACCAGGCATTGCAAGCACTTCAGGACTGTCTGCCTACAGCAACTATAGCAATTCAAATGGACAGTATGTCGGTAGTATGGTACATCAACAAACAGGGTGGAACCAGGTCTTACCCCTTGTGTCGAGAGGCTCTATGAGTTTGGCAGTGGGTGATGTCTTCCCAATGCTTTCTGGTTGCAACGCACATCCTGGGGAAATCCAACGTGATAGCGGACAAGCTCAGTCAGGCTATCCTGATGCCCCACGAGTGGTCCCTGAAGGAAGAAGTTGCGGACTTGATTTTTCGCAAATGGGGCCAGCCATGCTGCGATCTGTTTGCCACCCCCCTCAACAACAAATGCAGCAGCTACTTTGCCCTAGTCCCACCACCGGGACAGGGATGCACTTGTTCATGACTGACCCCCGGGACTGCTTTACTCCTTTCCCCCTGATCCCCAAAGTTCTTCAGAAGGCACAGTCATTGGGTTGCAAGTTAATCCTCATTGTCCCTTACTGACCTTGTCAGATATGGTTTCCATTCCTTTGGCCTCACCTGCAAGGGAAGCCTTGGATCCTGGTCCCAGTGCCAGATCTTTTGAGGCATCAGTTGGGGGCTCTCCATCCTTCCATTCAAACTGCTCACAGCTTGGTTTCTCCACTTCCGGTTCTTAGCCAGGCTTCCTGATGTTTCTCCAGCAGTTAAACACATTTTGATTTCCTCCCATAAGCCCACTACCAGGAGACTTTATAGTAGTAAATGGAAAACGTTCTCTTGCTGGGCAGGCAAAAATCAGGTTGATCCCTTTACTGCTCCCATTTCAAAGATTCTTGGATTTCTTGCTGAAACCTTTGGTCATGGAGCAGCTGCAGCTACTATCCGAGTTCAGTTAGCTGCCATTTCTAATTTCTATATGGGAGAAATGGGTTCCAGTATCATGTCCCATAGGTTATGCAAGGCATTCCTAAGAGGTACTACCCTATTAAGACCTCCGATAAGAGAACCTCTTCTCCCCGGAATCTAAATTTAGTTTTAGATGCTCTGATTGTTCCTCCCTTTGAACCATCTGCTTCTTGCCGCTAAAATTTCTGACTTGGAAGACCCTTTTCTTGGTTGAAATTTCCTCAGCTAGAAGGGTTTCAGAATTACAGACCTTATCTATTCATCCCCCATACTTGATTTTCCATAAAGGTCAGGTTTCGCTCAGAACTAACCCCTCCTTCTTACCCAAGATATGTGCTGACTACAATTTGAATCAATCCATAGAGCTTCTTCCCTAATCATGGCAACAAGGCAGACTATAAGCTTCATCAGTTGGACATTCATAGACAGTTATGTTTCTATTTACACAGGACCAAGGACTTTAGAAAATCTGACCAATCGTTCATATCATTTGCGGACAATAAAGGAGGTTGTGCGGTCTCAAAGGTGACTTTATCAAAGTGGCTGTAAGACACTATAAAACATGTGTACGTGTTGCGTAAACAAAAACTTCCAGGGAAAATTTAAGGGCATTCAACCAGGGCCTTGTCTACCTCTGTTGCCTTTCAAGCCAGATTGCCTTTGGATTCGATCTGTGCAGCAGCTACATGGGCTAATCCTCATACCTTTATCAATCATTACAAAGTAGATGTGGCCTCAACAAACATGGAACATTATGGTGAGTACATAACTCTTTTTTATGGAAGCAAATGATAATGGTGAAGTGACTGATACTGTACTGTGGGACACCTTTAAAATTTATATATATATATGGTAGAATAAAATCTTGGTATCTTAAAAAAGGAGAGAGTGGGACAAATAACACTTAGACTTACAAAAACATAGACAAGATAAAAATGAACGCAAAACCAAATAACAAAGTAGCACATAAAGAAATTACTAAGTTAAATCAAAAATACTTAGAAGTTCTGAATCATAAGGTAGCCTTAAACCTGGAAAAATTTAAATTACAATCTTATGCTGTAAATCCTAAATGTCTATATAAAATTAGCGGTAAGATTCAAAAGAATAAACAATGAAAATCTTATTAATGAGATTAAATTTAAAATTGATGGTTCAGTTAAGAGTACATCTAACTTAATGGGCATATTAGAAGTGTTCAAAAACTACTATAAAGATATAAATAATAACACACCACTTTGAGACCGATAATGTAATAAATACTTTTACTCAAGAAAATATCACTACTAAAGTGTCAATGCAACAAAATAACATATTAAACAAATAACACTAACAGAAGTGAAAGAGCAAATAAAAAATTAAAAGATAATAAAGCTCCAGGACTGGATGGAATAATTCCTGAACTATAAAAGATTTTTCCTGAATATATAATAAAGAAAATGATGAGTGCCTTTACTATGGTTAAGCAAAAATGTATAAGACCCCCATTGTGGAAATATTCAGTTATCTTCCCCATTTTAAAACAAGGTAAGGACCCCAAATCTTGTGATTTATATAGGCCAATGTCGTTACTAAACACTGATTATAACATTTTCATGACAATATTAGCAAATAGGATAAAGAAAATGTGACCTATTCTAATACATAATAATCGGACAGGGTTCATTCTTCATAGAAAAGTGCAAGATAACATTATTAAATTACTATTGTTAATAGACATAGCATGGAAATACAAAAGAAAATCTGTTATCAGCTTAGACATAGAAAATGCTTTTGATTCTATTAGTTGGTCTTATCTACAAAGAATTCTGATTGGTTTTGAATTCTCCTCAAATTTTGTCAACTTATTAATGAAAATTTATAGTGGGGCACAAGCTTATGTGAAAATCGGATCATGTCTATCCTCACCACAGGAAATCCTCAAGGGAACTAGACAAGGTTGTCCTTTGTCACCACTATTGTTTGCTCTTTCAATGGAACCTTTTGCTACATATATCAGAAACAAGCAAAATATAAAAGGCTTTCCAGTTAATAAGGACTGTTGTCCTAAGATACAGTTATTTGCTGATGATATGTTAACGTTGGGTGATATTGATGGTTCTTTGCATGATGTTTAAATACCTTAAGCAAGTTTGAAAGAATTTCAGGGCTTAAATTTTATCATAATAGATCCAAAAAGGTCATTGAAAACCTAAGAGAGAATAGCCTGTTTAATTGGGAGAATGATGTATTAGAATATTTGGATGTCAGTATAAAGAGTACATAGAAAGAGTCTGTTAAACTTGTTTGTCTTTTCGGCTTTTCCCAGTTAGGGGTCACCACAGCGGAACTCCGGTCCGCTAATGATTGGCAGTAGATTTTTTATGGTGCCAAGTTGCCAGCCCGACGCCCAACCTTCAGCGAAGGCATGCCCATTCAATCATGTATTTCGAAGGCCACTCGACCGCGGGGAAGACATGCAGAGACTCCACACAAAGGCACTCCAGCCGTGAATCGAACAGGAGAACCTGTTGCTGTGAGGCAACAACGCTACCGCTGTACCACCGCGGCCTCAGAAAGAGTCTGTTAAACTAAACTACAATAATTTAATAACCACCATTAGTGAACTAATCAAAAGATGGAATAAAATGTTTTTCACAATGGAGGATAGGCTCTCTTTAAAATGATAATTTTACCTAAAATTTTGTTTTATATACAGTCATTGATACTTCTTCCTCCCAAAAACTTATTTAAAAAATTAGATTCCATGCTACTTAAATTTTTATGGTTCCCCTTAAAACCTAGGATTGCATATAAATGGCACATTACAGCTTGGAACATTAATGGGATAGCATTTGCTAGCTTAGATCTTTATTCCAAATTAGTTATAATTAATGTAATATTACATTGGATCTCACCTAACTATATATCTGGCTGGAAAATAATACATGAGTTTCATATAACTGATGTCAGAACTATAAAAAATCAATTTAAGGAACAATACGGAATAAGTAGAGTTCATTGGCTTTTACATAAATTTAGTTTATTTAATAAGAAGTGTAATCATTTTTCTTATGCCATTAATCATATTTTTAATAACTTTAAAAATATAATTGATTGTAATTACAACATTAAACAATTCTTATTTCTTATATTCCCTATAGCATACTCCCCTGATTGCCTAGATTCTTTCAACATCAATGGGATGCAAAAATTAAAGAAAAATAACTTGACATTCTCGTGTCAGTTTATTGAAAATGAGAGTATTAAACCACTTAACTCTCTTCTATGTAGTTTTGATAATAGTCAAGACAGTTGGTTGTTTATACACTCATTACGGCAGTTTATAGAAAACAAAATGAGAGCATCAATCAGCCTAGAGACTGATTCTGTACCTAGTTTGATCCAGCTTTTTATTAGGTGTCTTGAAAAGACAGATAATCAAAAATTAAGTATCTCACCCATGTATAAGATACTAAGAGAAGACACTCTAAAGTTTGACTCAGATTTTTGGAATTACTATGTAAAGATTAATGGAGAACAAATATCTAATACATCCAAAAAACTGTTATTGAAATCTACGTATGGTACCTCTTCTTCATTATATTGGAGATTTGTATACATGGAAATTTATGATTAGGAGTTTCTGTACTCTGCATAAAATAAATCTTATACTCAAAAACAGTGAAAGTAAATGTTGGAAATGTGATGAATTACTAGAGGCCAACTGGGTTCACGTGTTCATTGAATGTAGAAATGTTGTTCAATACTGGAAAGACTTCAGATATTTTGCGAAGGCTTTATGGCCTGATAACTGTCATATTTCTAACTCTCTAATCCTATTCAATGTTCCTATACCTAATGTAATACCTAAATCTCAGATTCAGTCACTCTGGTCAGTTCTTGCAGTTGCCAGAAAAGTTATTACTTTGAACTGGAAAAGTAAACAAGATTTGATGTTTAAAGAATTTATTAATTTAGCAAAAGTTGTTTGTAAAAAAGAGGACTGCAAACCATTTGTTATAGAACTCATAACATTACTCATAAAAAATAGCATGGCAAAAATTGGAAAACCTTTTGAACAACTACTGATAACTTCTCACGGATAAAATTATTATCATGGATGAATGTAAATATTGTAAATAATGTTGTTTTTGTTGTATTGTATTTATGTGTACATTTATGAATTTTGTTATAATGAAAACAAAATAAAAATGCTTTTGGGAAAAATTGAAAGTAAATGTCAATTTTTTTGTTGTGACTATTAATAGATAAATTACTAGTAAAATTAAACATGCCATTTAAAAGAAAAGTGATGGAATATGGTTACAATGTCAAGAAGAAGAAATTATGAAACGGGTTTTTGAAATATAAAAGAGTAAAAAAAGATATGGGGAAAGCTATGTCAAGAAGATTTTTTCAAATGGATAAAATAAATATGGATATTAAAATAATTTAAGTAAATAATATGTTAAAAGAATAAGTAAAAGTTATTTTATGTAATTTCAGTTGTATGGAACAAATGAATAAATGAAATTATGTTTAATGGTGAATGGATTTGAGCAACAATATTAAGTAAAATCAAATGGTTATGGAAAAAGGAGTGGGGGTGTAATAAGGATGCAGATTTAGTATGATTGTAAAAGAAGCTATGAATATCCATCTGGTGTTAAACATTTTTGAAGATTTTTCTGTAGTTGGATTACACTTTCATTTATCTGCATTACCCTTTGAGTCATCCTCTGCTCCGATGATGCTCACAAATTGTCCGTCTCCAGTGATAGCCTATTGTAGACTGCAAGATGTTCACATTTTCCTTATTTGGGCAGTGTGCGTATATTTGCAGTATCTTCTTCAAAGTATACAAAGCTTTCACTTGGGAAGAGATCTCCTGCACAGACTGATTTTCCATGAGAACATTCAAAAATGTTGTCTAATTCCATCTCACAGTATAGTACTCTCGGGTTGTCTTCTGGATACATCCATTCTAAGAGCTTTTCCTCCACTGGAAAAAAGTTGATCTTTATCTCGATCTGTTCTTAAGTTTTTCTACTGAGAGACTTCAACAAGGAAATTTCTCAGGATTTTAGGATTGATGGCATCTGTGATACTAATGATTCCTGCAGCCATATTCTGCATTTAAAATATTAATGTGGAACTTGAAATCTGTATGGTCCCAAGGTCAACATCCTCTGACATTTAAAATTCCAGTTTTGGGAGTTGTAAAAATGAAACTGCTTTGGAGACGATATCAATTTTATCTGAATCCAGGTCTTCAGTCATCCTTCCAGCTACACTAACAGTAGATGTGTCCGACTTTGCTTTGGGGGCTGTGGCTTTGAGGGTGAAAGTATAATGTCTTTGGAACAAAAATGTAGGCCAAAACACACAAAATATCAAAGAGATGTTGGCAATAATAAAGGCATTCAACTCTCTCAGTAATCAGTTGTCCTCAGGACCTCTACATGTGGTCACATCAACAGTATAGTGTTATGGTACATAAACAGGGGAGTTCCAGAACATAAACTTTTTGCAGATTTGCCATAGTAGCTTGGTATATAGCGATGCAGCACAATCTTACTCTTCTGGCTTCTTATCTTCTGAAAACAAAACTTTGTGGAAACCAAGCTGAGCAGTACCAGAGCAGACCCTTACCAATTGAAACTGAATTAGGGTTCTTCCAGTATTTGATCCACTTATGGGGAACACCTCAAATAATTTCATTTGCCTCCATTCATAACAAACAACTGGCAAAGTTTTGCATCAGGGCTTCTTTCAAGCAGGCCTGAAAAAGAGATGTACTCTCATTCCTTGGATAGAAATGTTTCCGTAGGCCTTTCCACTGATATCCAAGATCATTTTTAATATTCAGAAAGACTTTGTAAATCATTGTGGTCACTCCCTTCTGGCACAGGCAGCAGTGGTTCTCCCTTCTTTTAGATGTAACCAAGGACGATTGCCACAAGCCTCCTCACAGACTGACCTGCTCACTAGGTGGTTTGATGCAATTCATCTTACCTTACATGGCCACCTGGAGGATATAATTCTAATGTCTTTTTAGCACATATTTTCTGATGGTGTGCAGCAGGTATTAAAGGGGGCAAGGAAACCTGCTACTGGGAAATTTATATTGGCGAATGGAAAAGATTTTCTCTTTGGTGTCACATTAAGAACCAAGACCTTTTTAAGGCTTATGTTTTTCTGAATCCTATAAACTTTGTGTGAATTTGCTTCTGGCCTTTCTTATTCCTCTGTCAAGGTTCACCTTTAATCCATTTCAGCACATCTGCCAATGGATCTCTCTCTCTCAGTGCAGTCTCGTGACAAGCTGCTCATGAAAGAGGATATATACACATCCACCTAAAATGCAGGTGGTTCCTCCTTGGGATCTTAATTTTGTTTTGGAAAATTAGCACTTGCTACATTTGAACTAGCTTATTAGGCTGATTTGAGGTTCTTAACATGGAAAACAGTGTTGTTGATTGCTTTCTGCAAGAGGAGTGTCTGGGTTGCAAGCTCCCATGTTGGATCAACCTTATCTCATTTTCCACAGAGGTCGGATTTATTTGAGAGTGAATTCTTCATTTGTGCCTAAAGTTGTATTTGAGCAGAGATATCCATCCTCCATATCTTCCTTCCAGAACCTAAAATTGAGGGAGGAAAGATTTTTCATAATTTGGTTGTCCAAAGCAAACTCAGATAATATCTAAACAGAACTAAACCCTTAAGAAATTGTGATCAGTTATGCATTTCTTATGAAGGTAGAAAAAAAGAACAACCAGTGTCAAAGCAATCAATTTTCAAATGGTTGTCCCATGCTATTTCCTTTTTGTTATTCCCACCATAACAAGTTTCAAGGCAGGGTCCTGCCTTCTTCAGTGCCTTTTTGGAAAGGGTTGGACTTAAAGGTATTCTAAAGGCAGCATATTTGACCTTTGTACACACTTTCCCAAACCATTATAAAGTGGACTCCTTTTCCAGGTCTAGCTCAGGTTTTGATAGTACTATTGCCCAGGGGCTTCTAGACCCTCATTCATCCTCCTCCCAAACTTTCTAAACTTTGGTATTTTACCCACCTAACTTAAGTTATTGCAGGTGTGATCAAATGATTAACATAGTACAGTCGTGTAAGCAACTGTACCATAAAAGTAGATGTTCAAAAAGCAGTAGCTATTCCTTCTCCCCATCTTCTGTATTTTTGTATTATTTTCTTTGCCAGTGTGAGGAGACATTGATTTTATGTACCTAGCATTGTATTTCATGACCTTAGCCTTTCATCTTCAAATGGCATGAAAGCTCAGAAGGGCTTGTTGTCCTTACAGCTGGCTATCTCCCTGGTGTGCTCAAACTTCCAACAGTTTGGGTGTCTGGAAAGTGCCCTTAAGCTTTGGAAGCTAGCTGACTGTTGTATTCTAGGCAGAATATAACCCCTATAGCTTAGTCTACTGCTGTAATGATCATTCGACCATCTACTCTTATTGTAGGTTTATTTACGTACATGTTCTTTCTCGGCTACTGCTTTGCTTAGGTGTTGATGGCATTTTAAGGCTATTCATGGTACAGTGATGTCTTTTCAGAGGTACTGAAACCCTTCCTTAGGTTGCTTCTTAGGTACGTTGATGACTACTAGCACATTCTTCTCTATCTTTGAGAAGGAATGTTCCTTCTTTTTCCAAGTAGGAGAGTACTACTGACATTTCCACTCTGAAGATCTTCATAAGATGTATCTTAGTTTGCAAGAGTATTACCCTGCCAGCAAAGTACTGTAGTATTCACTTAACTGGGCAGTTGGCTTCTCTTTTGTTTTTCAGAAAAAAAAATGATGAACTTTCTTAATTCCCTTCCTTGCTGGAGTGTGATCCTTGGTATTACCACAGCTGTGGCGACATACATTCATATCTTCATGAACTCCTTTGAGTTTATTGGCGATCTGAAAAAAACACCTTGATAGGTTAACCCTTTTTCCATCTAGCCTGACTCTCTGGTGTAGAGGGATAAAGCACTGAGCACACACAGGTGACCTGGGTTTGATTAGTGGCTTGGGTTGCTGGAAGAGCCAGGCAGTGGAGGATGGGAGTGAGTGACTTAAGCTAGCACATCCAGTTCAGCTGTTTTGCTAACTGCTTCACCAATCTGGTGGCCCCATTCAGCTTATTTGGTCCCCTTCAGGTGGAGGCCTGCAGTATGTCGGTAGTCCTTACAACTGGGTGATGTGGATCTGGTGATCCAAAGCCATTGACAGTTGCCCTTATGGTTAAGTGTGTGCGTGCCTGCCTGTGTGTGCATGTGTGAGCGTGTGTGTGTGAGCATGCACACACCAGGAGGGGGACATTTGAAATCCCCACTGTGATACAAGTCCTGTCAGCCAACAGAGGTGGGATAAGGACGTAACAGAAATGCCCTCATGGCTGCCTGTGTGACAGTTGTACCATAGAGAGACAGGAACAAATGGGCAATGGAGGTGGCTCAGTGTCTGTCAGGTGTGCAGGTCAGCAAATGATTTGAGAAAAATATGAAGTTCTTCATTGTGATCACTACTGCAATAGCTTTACCAATGTAGATTATATCCTGCTAAGGATATAACTGCTGGCTAACTTATAACACTTAAGGGTGTGCTCTGTGCCCTCAAATCATTAGTCGGCTTGAGCTGAGGTGACTGCATAGAGTGGTTTGGGCACCAAGCACTTCACAGCTTACTTGTCACAGAAGAGTGCTCCTCTTGCAGGCTTTTAAAGATTGACTGTTGGCTAATGCTTTCTATTGCTGTGCAGATAATTTCCCTTTGGGGAAAATCCTTCCACATTTACATTTTATGACAGAAATTGTGCTATTTCTGCAAAATTATGTTTTAATCTAGGAAAAAGTGTTTTATCGACTGTCACGTGACTTTTCCTAACTTTAAACAGGGGAGTTGCTTTTTTAGTTTTGTGGAAAAAATTGTTTAAACTAATTTAAAGCTACGTTTTGCTTTTTTTTTGAGTAACGTTGTGATATTTTACTTTGGGGTCTGGAGAAAGTGTTTAGTGCTTTTTAATGTTTTACTGTGGAAAAAGTTACTTTTTACACTTTACCTGTTTTACCAACTACTGTTGTCATGCTTTCCCAGAAATCAAGCATCTTTTTTTTGCTTAAGTATGGAACGATCTACCAGTTCCTTCTTTTTTCCTTCTTGTTGTCTGGTATAGTTCAAACTGTCACTATGGACCTGGAGTTAGGCACATCCCCTGCAGCTGTTGGAGTGCCTTTGCTGGGCAAGGGAGAACCACTTATCAGTCATGTAGAAGAGACTGTAAGGAACTCACTGCCTAGCCAGACTGCTATGCTAGTCCCTAGGGTGTTTTTTACTGGCAAAAGTGTGTCTGCTGCTTCAGAAACTCCTGTCATAGGTTCATAAAAGAATTAGACATATATTTTTCTCCTGTCTCTAATCACTTTGGACTGGAATTGATTGAACTTGGCTCAGGATTTAGTTCAGGCTCTTGGCTCTTCCATTTTATCTGTTCATAGGTAGGTACTAGGCTATCAGCCCTGGGGCCTATACAAGCCCAGCCAAAAAGGTACCCTGGCTTTTGCCACCCAAGAAAATTATTTTCCTGTGCCACTGTCGAGCAGTGCCACAGACGTGATCCCTGGGGTGAATTTCCTATTTCCCATCCAATCATCAAGATTTTTCTTGAAGAGTGCTAATGAGGAGCTTTGTTTGATATAGATAGGTAGTTTATTCCAGAGTATGGGAAGTCTCTGGGACAGGAATCTCTCCCTCCAGCATGTTCTGTTTATTGTGGTGACAAGGTTTGTGATAAAAGTAAAAGGAATTCTTTATTTTTTTGAAGAGGTAAATGAATGATTGGGAAGGGGCAGATTCTATTTTGTCTCCTCACATTTCTGATTTAGATTCTGAGGAGAGTATGGCTTCTTCCAGTTAACGTTGAAAGATTCTCTTTGTCTAAAATGAATTGTGGAATGAATTAGTAGTTGTGTTGGGAAGATAATGACATTTCAGAATTCCTAAAGTAGTAGTATGATTTAATTTAGCTGGATTTTCCTGAACCTTCGCCATTTTTTCCTGTCCTTTCACTATTGGAGGACATTCTTGGCACAGACTGTAACCTGCCTGACAGCCAGCCTGCTACTTTCAATAAGTCATCAAACATGATTTGTCAGTTTTAGTAAATCATCTCTTTCATAGCCTCTGAATACCAAGACATTGCAGCATCATTGCTGGTGATGGTAGAATAAACAAACATCCACATGTGTGATTGTTTTGTATGTGCACTTGTAGTGCAAGGACTTGAGTGCATTTGCAATGTGGCAAATCCTAGCACCTGATAGGCAACTGACCATGACCAGCTCCTTGCACAATCTGGTGAGTGCTGCATTGATATGTCTCACTATGGGTTTACCTATCAGTAGGATATTACACTTACACTATTCACACCAGGGATCCACAAAGGGAATGGCAAGTCTTCACTCAAGGCTTGTTTATTGCTTTAATGCCTTGATGGCATTGAAGCCTCTTCAGAAGGTTTCTGTTCTTGCACCCCCTTGGTCCTCTACCCTCAAAAGGGCAAGGCATCCTGAGTCCTCGGATGAGGATTTTGACACTGATGTTGACTCTTTAGCCTACTCCTCTCAGTTACTTTCTTCTTCTTTAGGGTATATGTTGGAGGAAGAAGAATCTTTCAGTCCTGATCCTCCTTTGGAGGAAATATCCTTTGGAGACACGCTCCTGCATGTGATGGGTCATTTTAAATGGGAATGCTGCCAGGTATCTGACATCCAGAAAAGGTATTATGAGTTGTTACAGATGGACTCTGCTAAACCTTCTGCTGCCCACCTGTGTTGGCTGCACTATTGGATACCTTCACGGCTACACCAGACTCCCAAATTCCAATCCATAAGAAGCCTGACAGGTTCTATAAGGTGCCGTATGCCTGCAAGTTCTCGTACAGATGCTTTTCTTCTGATCCAGTGGTGATTTATGTGCCTGCTGATAAGCCTTCTAGGCTGTTGCCCTCTTCTAAGCTCCTTCCCTCAGACAAAGACAGTAGAGATATGAAGCAGATTGGTAAGAAAGTATAGACTTCTATTACTTTAGCCTTTGGAACTATAAATTACCAGACCCATATGACAAGATACATTTTTTTCTCTTCTTTCCCAGATTGGGAAGATTGTCTCTGACATGCCTGACCGAGGATAAGGCCTTACTAGGTTCCAATTCTTAAGTTGCCTATCACTCTGTAAAGTGCAGCTATGATGCAGCGGATGCCTCCTGTAGGGCTGCTACTTCTGGCTCTGTGATGAGATTCTATTCTTGGCTTCAACTTCAAGCCTTACAAGATGATACTAAAGCAAAACTCCTGGAACCTCCCTGAATAACCAAAACGTGTTGGGCACTGCTGTTCTCAAAGCTGTTTAAGACCTTGAAGGATCATGGTAAAGCACATCTTTGTTTTTCCCATTCCCAAGTTTCGGAGGAACTATCCTAGTAAGACTGCCTTTTGCATAGATTGCCAAGACAGGCTTCCAAGGACAAGTAGGCTCCTAGGCTTGTATTTTCTGATAAACCTACTCAAACACCTAGGCCTCAAAAGCAGTCATTTCCTGACAAGTCTACAGCCGTCTGACTTTCTTCCCCACTTCCTCTCAGCCAGGTTCCCTTTTCCCTCAGGCTTTTTGTCTCTCCCAGTTTGACAAAAAATCATCACAGACTCTTGATTTCTCTTCATTATCAGGCAGGGTTACTTTAAGGCCTGGAAACCCTTCCATCCTCCTCTAGTATCCTTCAACTTCCTGAAAAACCACTTATGCATTTTCCAGGAGTACTACAAGGTCTGTTAGCCCAAGGTACCATTCAACTAGTTCCACAGACCGAGAGGGGTCAAGGGTTTTATTCCAGAATGTTTCTGGTCCCCAAGAAAGAGGGGTCTTGGAGACCTGTCCTGGATCTTTCCTTTCTGACCACTTTTCTCATAGTGTCATCCTTCCAAATGCTTTCTGTTTAGAGTCTGTTTCCCCTGTTGCTTCCCAGGCCCTTATAGTTTCCCTGGATCTAAAGGATTACTGCCTCCATATTCCTGCCTACACTTTATTCAGGAAAAAATGTTTGTGCTTCTCTGTTTCTTCCTGTTAGGTTCATAGGTGTTTACTAGGCAAACAACCACAAGGGCCATTTTAAGCCTAGTCATGGATCCCAAATCATTGAAAAGTTCCAGTACCCTTGATAAGTGTAAGCAGGAGGTTGGGAGGTGAAACATTTACATGTAGGGGCCTGGTAGATGAACCATTTACAGGCTGCCTGTGTCCATTAGAGACATAGGTGCAAAACCAGGGATGAATTTCCTGTTCCCATCAAGTTGTCCAAAATATACTTGAATTGGGTTAGGGAGGAACTCTGCTTTACATGGACTGGAAGCCTGTTCCTTGGGGGTGGTCTCTGGCATGCATACTTTTTTCTCCAGCAGATCCTATATATATTACATGCAAGGTTTAAGTCTTTACAATGGGTAATTCTGGTGCTGTTTGTTTTGTGGATATGCAGGAGGTCCTTCAGTGTGGAGTCTGGCAATGCCTTGTATGGCAGGCATAGGATCTCCCCTCAACAGCCTGTAGGAGACGGAATACCGGGATAGGGCCTTGTGGCAGTCTGCATAGGACATGTTACTTATGCCCCGTATTCTTTTAGTGAGGAACCTATGTGGGTGTTCCAGTTGTTGGATACTCCTGGTTAGGTACATACCAGAGGGAGCATTGTACTCAGTGATGGATCTGATGAATGCCGAATACAGTAGAACAGTGACTTCCTTGGACCTAGCTGCCATACCTCTGTAAGTAGCACAACATAGAATGATTTCCTCACTACTGTAGACACATGATGGTCAAAGGCTAGATTACTATCCATGTGTGTCCCCAAATCCCTGACTATTGGGTCAACTCTTAGGGGTGGAAAACTCAAGGTCAGAAACAGACCTTGTACATCCTGCTTATAAGGTGAAGATCTTAACCATTATGCCAAACCCACTCCCCATTTTCAGTTATCTGCTTTGCCCTTTGGATTTCAGCAGTCCCAAGGATATTCACTGAATGCATAGCTCCATTGGTCACCTTTTGCAGGATTCAGGTCATTCAGATATTTCCCTTTCTTAATGAGCACTTTCTTCAGGCTCCATCCCACACCAAGCTACTGCAGGATCTTCATTTTACCTAGCTTCTATTGCACAGCCTGGGTTTCACGGTCAACCTTCAGAAGTCAATGTTGAATCCATCTCAGGATTTTAGGTGGCAGTATCCAAACTGTTCCAGTGCTATCTTTTCTTCCTGCCACCAAGGTTCGGTTTGTCACAAAATATTTTCTTTCCCTACTACCCCTGTTCTGTCATTTGGCCAGGGAGTTTTTAAAGGCTCTGGGGTTTGTGCTGTCCCCGTCCTTCCCTGGGCCAGGCTTCATATGAAAAAATTTCCGTGGGATCTCAGACCATTGTAGCTTTCAACACTGCCACCTGCTAGACTGTCTGGTCCCTCTGCTTCCTTGCCTCCAGCAGGAGCTTCCACTGGTAGATTCAGCACACACATCTCAGTCCGGGTGTTCCCTTCCAACCTGCTCAGCCATCTCAGGAACTCTTCACAGACACCTCAGAGCTAGGGTGGGGAGCCACTTCAGGCACCCTGAAGGTTCAGGGCCTTTGGTCCCGTCAGCAGATGACAGCTTGCACCAACATCAAGGAAATGAGGGCTCTCGTTCCTGCTCTACAAGTTTTCCATTTGCTGTGGGTACCAGGCCGCTTGAAGGTTTTTACAGACAGCACCACAGTCATGTGATACATAAGCAAGGGGACATGAGGTCTTAACTTTTTGCAGTCTAGCCCTTCAAGCCTGGGAAATAGCCATCAATCTGCAGGTGAACCTACAGGCAGTCTACATACCTGCAGAGTGCAGTTTTATGGCAGATTCTCTCAGCAGGTCCAGGACACAGCTTCACAAATGGATGCTTCACTGGACATAGTTCATTGGTAGTTTACTCCTCAAGTGGATCTCTTTGCCTTCCCTCTGAGCAAGCAACTCCATCAGTTTTGTTCCTTAGTCCTAAGTCCTTTGAGTTAGAAAGTGGACTCAATGGCTTTCTCTTGAAAGGGAATGTTCCTTTATACCTTTCCTGTCTTTTCACTTCTAAAGGTCTTTCACAAGATCAAGGACACACTCCAGAAATCTTGTTGATGACTCCCCCTTTGCCTAACCAGCACTGGTCCCACCTCTTATCCCATCTGCCCAGGGGCAATCATTACAAGTTACCCTGCTACTTCCTCACACAGGACAACGGATCTCTCCTCCGCCTCCTCTTGTCTGCTCTTCAACTGACACTTTGAGTGATAGGGTTTTTATTCCTTTTCAACACTTGTTTTCTGAAGGCATGCTTAGGGTCCTGCAGGTGGCCAGGAAACTCAGTACCAGAAAATCATACATGTCCAAATGGAAGAGATATTCTGCTTGGTATCGTAAACATCACCAGATCCCTTTTCAGTAGGGAGCCTCCTTTGGCTCTTTCCTATTTTTTTTTTTTTTTTAATTTCTCCAAGTCTTTTGGATTTCTAATACCATGGCGGGATTGGACCCCATTCCTAAGTCAACATATGATTAAAGTTCATGAAATTAGTATTGTTTCAGTCTTTGATGTCAGCCGGTAGTGCTTTTCGCAACACCCGCAATGTGCCCAGTAATGACTCATTCTGCAGTCCATATAGAGTTACATGTATTGGTAACCTATCTAAATACGATTGTAAATTCTTTTTTTTATAAGACCCGTTGCTCCTACTACTATTGGAACTGTCTGGGTATCTTTCTTCCACATTGCTCTGGTTTCTGCCTGCGGATCCTCATACTTTATGGCTTTGTGTCTCTCTCTGTATACAAGACACTGTAGTCACTGGGTGTGATTATTTCAATGATCAATGCTACTCTTGTCTTCTTTTCTTGGACCACCGTATCCAATTTTCTAGCATCTATCGTTTGAACTGTTGGTAATGGATGATCCCATGTGATGTAGTCTTCATTTTCTATGATGCTTTGTGGATCATGCTTCCAGTGTTTTTCAGCCACTCCAATACCATAATGTTTGCACAATCCCCAGTGCAGCAGTCTCGCCACATTATTATGCCTTTCAGTATACAGTCCTTCTGCCATTAGTATGTTGCAATCAGCAACGAGATGTGCAACTGTTTCCAATTTGATTTTTATAAAACCTACATTTGTCTGTTTCTCCCATATGTTCAATGGGCTTTATAAACCAACATGTACGCAACCCACTGTCTTGGGCTGCCAGTATTGTCTGCGTGAACTGCTACATGCTGGCTGAGCATATTCTTCATTGAAAGTAATTTATCAGCAATTTCTGCCTCTCTGACATTGAATCCTCCTCTGGCCTCAAGATTTGAAGTCAAGCACATTATAAAAGACATCATTCTTATCAGACACCCAAGAAAGCCATTTCCACATGTAATTTCTGTGTCGTCGTAATTTCACTTGCTCTCCATAGATCCACTATTTGTATGAGATCAAGCCTGCATCTCTTAAGAGCCTGCTCATTGCGTCAGCATTTCTTGTAGCAAAGTGAATAGTGAATTTTGCACCACACCCAGTTATACTGTGTTTAGATGAGTTGTTTACTTCAGCAGCATAACCATCTGCAGTCTTTGTAGGAATTTGTCCTCCTTTTTTTTTTTTTAAGAAATGAATACATGGTTAAGTTCATTCTAATCCCAGTACTGCTCTTAAACTGCTTGTATTTTCTCCTCTTCAAAAAAAGCTATTAAATACTTTTAGGGTTCTTTCACAGTATCGTGCAAATATGTAGTATACTGTCCCTTTTCAAGCTTCTTGGACATGCACATCCACAGTGAGAAGCAAATCAAGTTCCTGGGACCAATTTTCAGCTAAATTGTCTTGCAGTAAGAAAATTCTTGGTTAAGTTCAGAGCATTTTTGTAACTTCTTTCCCAGTGACATACAGCAGTGTGGAACATACAAACTTTTTGGACGTCTCTGTTGCTACAGTTCCAGTAGGGAACAAACTGAATTTCTGGATCAAAAGCTTCAGTTGCCATTTTTCTGCTAAATTGCACTGAAATTAATTAATTTCAAGTTGTTAAATGTGGAGCATATTTCTAACTGTAAATTGTACTTCTGTACCTCCTGGTCACAACAGCTCTTGAAAACAAATATGTTTCTTCACTCAAGATGCATAATTCCCTTTCAGTAGGATCATAGGAAGTTACTAGGCTATTGGCCCTGAGGCCCTTATAAGCCTAGCCAAGAGTTTAGCCAAGTCAGCACCTAAAGCCCCTGTCCAGCAGGGACACAGGTGGAATCCCAGGGGCGTATTTTCTGTTTCCCATCCAGTTATCCAGGTTGAGCTTAAAAAGGGATAATGAGGTACTCTGCTTGACATGGAGAGGGAGTCTGTTCCACAGATGGGGGAGTCTCTGGGGCACAAGTCTGTCCTGCCAACAAATCCTATTGATATCACAGACCAGGTTGAGGTCACGCGTACGGGTTGCTTGAGTGGAGCTTGACTTGCGGATATCCAGCAGTCCCATTAAGGTGAGGTCTGAGATTGCTTTGTATACCAGGCAGAGGTCACCTCTGAGGAGTCTGTATGAAAATGACTAGAGGGACAGGCCTTTTAGCTTATCTGTGTAGGGTAGATGTTTGAGGCCCTGGATTCTCCTGCTGAGGAACCTCTGTGGTCTGTCCAGTTGCTGCATGTGCTTTGCGAGGTACATGCCGAAAGGGGTGTTGTACTCGATAATGGGCATTTTTAGGGAAAAGTACACGGATGTTATGACCTCCTTGTCCCTGGATAAGATAACCATACTTATGGGGCATTTTCTTACTGATAAATTCCCACTCTGTCCCTACGTGAACAAGTAAGAAATTTGAATGGATTCAAAATAAATGGAAAGTTATATTCAGCCACAGGATTTTATAATTGTAACTCTTGTGGTATTATTTATATTATTGAGTGTGGATGTGATTGCACATGTTGGTACACTGGCACTCGTTCATTGAGTGTTTTCTTCAGTTGTTTGTGTATCTTCTATTTCCACATTGGGCAAACTACCAGAAAGGTTAACATACGCATTTTGGAACATTTGGGGGACATCAGGAGACATAGAATGGAAAGCCCCATTGCGGCCCATTTTATGTCCAAACACAGGGGGGATCAGCAGAAAGCTTGTTCTTTAGTGTATTAGCACGACCTTTAGCTAACAGAAGTAATTTTAAAAGAAAATTAAATAAGTTAGAATGTAGGTTTATTATTAATTTTCATACTATGTTTCCTAGTGGTATGAATTTAGATAATAATTATGCTTTGTAAAAAGAGAAAAAGTTATTGTGAATTTACTACACTCTTATGAAAACACATTGTATTTATAAGTTGAATTTTGCATTTGAATTGTGTGTGTTTAGTTTCTCTGTTGAAATGTTTTGCATAATTGATTGTATAATTGGTTCATCAACTTATTAATGCTTTGTATCTGAGGTATAAATGGACGTGGTTTTACTCTTTGCATTATTCCTTGAAGGCGAAAGGCTGAGGTACCAGAATACATTTTCTGAGACGTAATCATCCTTTGTGTCAGTGTGGTTCCTATCGTGGAGGTTTTCTTTTGGTGTTTTTGGAGTAAAGGTCAGGGAAAGACTGCAAGCACTATATGCTAGTTTGACCAGGGTCATATGTTTATGTCTGGGGAGAATAGATAAGCAACGGCAAAAGTAAAATTCCAGTAATAGAAAACCAGAAATATAACAACTGGAAGCTTATCAAAGAAGGAGGTAGCCAGGACTGTAAAGAAAAGTTTGGCAAGAACAGAATCAAGCATCAGTCTTTTCTTTAAGGACTTTATATACTTTTAAAGCTATCCAAATTACATTTTACATGCTGAGTGGTACAGCCTTATAATATTCAGCCAGTGGCAGTGCTGAGTATGGAGCACTGGAAAAAATGAGTCTTCCTTGTAATTCCTATAACTATGGCCAATGCATAGATCATTGTGAACTTTTTAAATAATACAGGTGTTGACACTCTTACTCTTAATTTATGGGAATGACAGCTACACCATTTTATGTTTGATGTTTTTTATGTTTAAGCCTGTAGTTACTTTGTTTCATTTCTTGTTCTTGATAAATTTTCCCATGAAGGAAAGGTTAATGTGCTCATTAATTTGAATAGCTACTCGGCTGACGACTTAGTCTGTATTTTGTCAGACCTTTTGTGTATTTCGACTTGTATAGTGTCTTGACTGTATTATTTGCTGTTAACAGGTATGAAAAAAGACTTGATCCAGACCCCTGCAGGCATGTAGCGACAGTCCTCATCATTGCCCTGGGAATTCTAATTAAGTCAAGTACTGCATCCATGAAAACAAGGTACCTTAACTTAATCCACCCATATTGCACATAATTGTAATCAAATATCAGGCAAGGATTTTTTTTCTCTTACTATGTGTTTTTTCTTCATACTGAATAAGTCTGTGACAGTATTAGTCTGGCAGTTTGACCTGCAGCAAGCTTCATATTGTAGTCCTTGGTTAGAGTTGTTTAAGATACGTGTGTGTGTGTGTGTGTGTGTGTGTGTGTGTGTGTGTGTGTGTGTGTGTGTGTGTGTGTGTGTGTGTGTGTGTGTGTATTTGAAACTCTGTGACACTGAGCAAGTCACTTAATTAGCTAGTAGTCCCTGAGCATGCTAAAAAGATCCTTGTTTTCTCCCTTGTGCCAGAATGTTTTTTCTTTGACACACAACCACATCCATGGGATGGAGCAGTGGGAAGAGTAAAAATGATGCCAATATTGTCGCTTTTGTTTTGAAACAGAGTAGGGGGAACCTACAGCAGTTTTTATAGTTTCTTTTTGCTGCAGTATTAGGAAAAAGACTCCCAATTACTTGTTGCAGGAAGAGTCAGTCATTAAAATATCACAGAGTATTTAACACAGCAACAAAACATTTCAACAGTTTCAGTCAGAGAAATAATTTGTTATATTTATGCTGCTGTTGTGTACATTTTTTTCTGTTGCAGTACCCTGCAACATTTGTTTTCTCATCCCAGCTTTCTTTCATTTCAGGTGCCCAGCTTGTTCCAGTTATTTCATCCTAATTGGTACTTCATGCATAGGTAGTGATAGCCCTACATGAAAACTTTGACAGGAAGACTTGCATATGGATCAGATCTATGAGCTCATTAGAGATATGGATCTCCATACTATTAGGAAAGCAACAAGAAAGCTGGGACCTCATAGTGCTAGCCTGTTGAGAGATAATTTATTAGCAGGTTAATACCCATGTGTGCCAATTTTTTTTTTTCTTTGTGGAAAGAGTGCATGGACTAAATAAGTGGTGTCCTTGTACACGGTGAGCTCACCTCAAGCCTGACTTCCTTGGAGGTGAGATGGGGTTTTATGAGAGTATCCATCTCCTTTTAGGACTGTTAGCATTATACGAGCTTCTGGGTCGCACAGGAGTTGCCCCTTTCCTCAAAGTGAAGTAAGCAGGCAGAGCCTTATCATTCAGTTCTCTCCTGGTTGTTTTCTGCAGAGCCTGGATCAATACTTAAACCCTAATTATATGGGTCATAGTCAGGGCTTCATCACTTTATGCCAGAGGGTTTAACTGCAGCCTGCAACACTGTCTCTTTTCCTCCTTCCAGTACTAGGGTCATAGATCATCTATTACTGCTTTTCAGCAAATGTTGTTCCTGCTAGTTGTAGCTGCCTAATTGTATTATGTATATATTTTGTTATCACTGTTTCACAGTTCAGAGAGACTCCCCACCATGTAGATAGAGTGCTAATAACGCAAGTCAGTGTGTTAATGGTTGCCAGTTTAAGTGGGAAGCAGTTGAACCAGTAATTTTTCTAATATTGGAAGCGTGTTTTTTCCTAGTAACTTTGAGATGGCTGATGCAGGATAAAGTTATTTTAATGTTTGAAATATGTTTTGCAAGTCTGCCTTTGGGGAGTTATGTTACATGGCTGCAACAATAATTACAGGCTTTTGAATATCTGTCAGCAGGAGATCCACTGTTTGTTTCTTTGCTTTTTGGCTTCCAGGTTCCTTAACTTAAAAATTATTAACCATACTATGCATGAATTATCCTTTTAAGTGACCTGTTGTGGACAATTATTTATTGTCTTACTTCATTTGTGTGTAAAGAAGAAAAAAAAAGTCTGAAAAAAATGAGTGTCCTGTTTGTCTAACTTCCCTGTCATCCACATACGTAGAGTTAATATGACACTATCAGGACTTGATTCCCAAAGTATTTTTCCTCTGATCTAGATGCTGTCAGGTTCCCAGTCTTCCTGGATCTGATACTGGCACAGAGGGGTGGAATCTAGACTGCAGCCCACATGAGCCAGGTTTGATTATCAGATCAGATCACTGAGGAGCTGGCTGGGGTGTTAGGAATCAGTGGGTATCTGAATCAGCAGATCATTCTCAGTCTTGTCACTATTGAAATAATTGCATTTTGAACATGGTAGTGGGACACAAGGTAGGCATAAACAACAAATAAAAAAAAAAGTGCAGACCACTTGAGAATGATAGTTCACCTCCATCCAGCTGTCACCACAGCTGGAAGTTTCGGTTTGGCTGGGCAGTTAGGGAATGAAGGAGTCAGAGAGGAAAGCTAGAGGGTTTATAGATGGTCTAAGCAGGGGAAGCCGAAACAGAATCATAGGATTACAGGAGGTTACTAGGCTAACAGCCTCTACATTTGTGCCACAGCTTTCCCATTTATGAATCCCCACAGGCTAGAATGGCTCTGGTGTATGTCTGTGCTTTAGGACATTTAAAAACTGTCCGTGTCCATAAGGGTCATGGGTGACAGGCCAGGGATGAATTTAAGGTTTCCCATTCATTGGTCCAAATTGCATTTGAATAGGCTTAGGGAAGAGCTCTGTTTTACATGACTGGGAAGTCTGCTCCAGAGAAGAGGTAATCTCTGTAACAGATACCTGTCCCTCTAATATGTTTTATGTCAAAGATGAGGTTTAGATCCTTAGATCTGGTAATTCTGGTGCTGTTTGTTTTGCAAATTTGTAGCAGGTCCATCAGGGCTGGATCAGAGAATGCCTTGGGGGTTAGGCATATATCCTCGGTAGTCTATAGGAGACAGAGTACAAGGAAAGAGCTTTGAGACGGTCTGCATAGGACATATTATTTACACCCTGTATTCTTTTATTGAGGAACCTGCTGTGGCTATTCCAGCTGTCGCAAATGCCTGGTCAAGTGCATTGCCAAAGGGTGCACTGTACTCGATTGTTGGTCTAACGAGGGCTAAGTATAGTGGATTTATGATCTCTTTAAATCAGGATACCATGCCCTTACTTTTAAGTTACGCCACACAGAATGATCAAAATTCAAGTTACTGTCAACCTGAGTTCCCAAGTCCCTTACCACTGGGTCTACTCTTAAATGAGTGTTATCAAGATTGCAATTTGCATGAGTGGTCATCTTCCCAATGGGTATAATCATACATTTTTTGCACTGAGTTTTAAGCCATGGTTCTGGCACCACATATTTGTGTCATGCTATCCTGGATATCTACATCTTTGTGGGAAATAAAATAATATGAATGAAATATGGCTAGAAAGGTGCTTGGTGTGACATCTGGAAAGAGGAAGGAGGGCAAGGAGACCTGGTGGTGGAATGAAGAAGTACAGGAGAGTATACAGAGAAAGAGGTTGGAGAAGAAGAAGTGGGATTGTCAAAGAGATGAAGAAAATAGACAAGAGTATAAGGAGATGAGGTGCATGGCAAAGGGAGAGGTGGCGAAGGCTAAGGATAAGGCGTATGAAGAGTTGTATAAAAGGTTGGACACTAAGGAGGGAGAAAAGGACCTGTACCTATTGGCTAGACAGAGGGACCGAGCTAGTAAAGATGTGCAGCAGGTAAGAGTGATAAAGGATATTGAGGGAAACGTACTCACAAGCGAGGAGAGTGTGTTGAGCAGATGGAAAGAGTACTTTGAGGGGTTGATGAATGAAGAGAATGAGAGGGAGAGAAGGTTGGATGATGTGTGGATAGTGAATCATGAAGTGCAGTGGATTAGCAAGGAGGAAGTAAGGATAGCTATGAAGAGGATGAAGAACGGAAAGGCTGTTGGTCCAGATGACATACCTGTGGAAGCATGGAGGTGTTTAGCTGAAATAGCAGTGGAGTTTTTAACTAGATTGTTTAATGAAATCTTGGAAAGTGAGAGGATGCCTGAGGAATGGAGAAAGTGTTTTGGTACCGATTTTTAAGAATAAGGGTGATGTGCAGAGCTGTAGTAACTACAGAGGGATTAAACTGATCAGTCACAGCATGAAGTTATGGGAAAGAGTAGTGGAAGATAGGTTAAGAAGGGAGGTGATGATTAGTGATCAGCAGTATGGTTTCATGCCAGGAAAAAGCACTACAGATGCTATGTTTGCTCTGAGAGTGTTGATGGAGAAGTACAGAGAAGGTCAGAAGGAGTTGCATTGTGTCTTTGTGGATTTAGAGAAAGCATATGACAGGGTGCCTAGAGAGGTGTTGTGGTATTGTATGAGGAAGTCGGGAGTGTCAGAGAAGTATGTAAGAGTGGTACAGGATTTGTACGAGGGTAGTGTGACAGCGGTGAGGTCTGCGGTGGGAGTGACGGATGCGTTTAAGGTGGAGGTGGGATTACATGAAGGATCAGCTCTGAGCCCTTTCTTATTTGCAATGGTGATGGACAGGTTGACAGACGAGATCAGACAGGAGTCCCCGTGGACTATGTTTGCAGATGACATTGTAATCTGTAGTGAGAGTAGGGAACAGGTGGAGGAGACCCTGGAGTGGTGGAGATATGCTCTAGAGAGAAGAGGAATGAAGATCAGCAGGACTAAGACAGAATATGTGTGTGTGAATGAGAGGGAGGATAGAGGAATGGTGAGGATGCAGGGAGTAGAGGTGGCGAAGGTGGATGAGTTTAAGTACTTGGGATCAACAGTTCAGAGTAATGGTGAGTGTGGAAGAGAGGTGAAGAAGAGAGTACAGGCAGGATGGAGTGGGTGGAGAAGACTCTCAGGAGTGATTTGTGACAGACGAGTACTAGTAAGAGTGAAAGGGAAGGTCTACAAGAGGGTAGTGAGACCAGCTATGTTATATGGGTTGGAGACAGTGGCATTGACAAAAAGGCAGGAGTCAGAGTTTGATGTGGCAGAGTTGAAGATGTTAAGATTTGCACTGGGTGTGACAAGGATGGACAGGATTAGGAATAAGTATATTAGAGGGTCAGCCCAGGTTGGAAGGTTTGGAGACAAAGCCAGAGAGGCAAGATTACGTTGGTTTGGACCTGTGCTGAGGAGGGATGCAGAGTATATTGGAAAAAAGATGCTAAGGATGAAGCTGCCAGGTAACCGGAAAAGAAGGAGGCCTAAGATAAGGTTTATGGATATGGTGAGAGAGGACATGCAGGTGGTTGGTGTGACAGAGCAAGATGCAGAGGACAGGAAGAAATGGAAACAGTTGATCTGCTGTGGCGACCCCTAATGGGAGCAGCCGAAAGAAGAAGAAGAACAAAAACAGAAACAAACACTGTGAAGAACAGTAGCAAATGTTTCCTTCCTTTTTTCCTACCTTTGTCCTAACACACTCATTTGTATTTTCAGGTCATTCCCGTGTACACAAATACCATTGCAAATTTCAGTGCTAGCCTTCCCAGTCTGGGACACTGATTGGCACCTAGGCTGCTAGTTTCTAATAACTGAACTACTAGTGTTGTTTATTCTCCTTCCCTTAAACAGGACAATCCATCCATTCCTTGCTCCCATCAGTGGTAATGGGCACTCTGTCTCTCAGTGCCTACTTGGCCAATGCTATCTGCCTAATTTGCCAGTTAGCAGTTCCTGAAGTAAAGGTAAAATCCTTTTTACTTTTTAAAAAATAAGTCTGCCTTCACTCTTGCATCTCCACTCATTTCTTCTACTGCGGAACCTCCCCTATAATTAAACATTCTATGCTCTACAAGTCCTCCTTCCCTTGATTAGATAAGTGTCTTCACTCAACAGGAGCTATATATGAACTAACATAAATGTTTGCTAGAAAACAATTTAATGGGTGTGCTTATTTCATTGCATTTCTTTGGAGCTACTAACAGTAACTGGGTCATTTCTTGATATTTTGGACCCAAAGTTTACAAATGCCTTCACTTTGGTCCGGTCCACAAAATACAGAGCTGTCCATGTATATTTCCTGAAAAGTAATTTCATACAGTAACTGCACAGGGTCATGAGAAATATAAGGCAATGGAGTCCCAAGATAATTTACACCTTGACAATACCCACTCTCTTGCTGCATCCCCCTTCTTCAGCAATGGCAAAGTAGGATAGTCTCAAAGTAGATTTATAGGTACAGGTTTTAGAGACTGATGAGTGGTTAGTAAATAAGAAGTTGTTATATAAAAGAAACATTGTATATTTTAAAGTTTAACACACTTTCTCCAGTGGGTCTGAATAACGAATGTAACTCTAGGGTGTTTCTTTAAATAGTTCCTTTTCTTTTTTTTTAAATGATTGACTATGTCATTGTTTAATTAATTGCATTTAATTGTGTGTGTGTGTGTGTGTGTGTGTGTGTGTGTGTGTGTGTGTGTGTGTGTATATATATATATATATATATGTATGTATATATATACATATGTGTATATATATACATATGTATATGTGTATGTATGTATGTATGTATATATATATATCTATATATGTGTATATATATGTATATATATATATATATATATATATCTGTTATGTGGTGATTATTTTGTAACTCCATGAAGGCTGGTTTAAGCCGAGGCGCTAGAGTTTTATTAAATTGTTAATATAAGATGCATGGTAATTTTTTGCTGGCTTGGTTGGTAGTTTGGCGTCACATTATTATTTGCTGCATCGTGGTTTGGTGATTTGGAGTGTAATGGCCAGTGATTCGTTACAGCAACTACCACGCATCTTAAGAGATGATGCATCTGTTTCTGCTGCTTTTCGCCAATCTGGTTTGCCTATATGGGATTCTTCAGTAGAACTGACAACTTCTATGACTAATACTGCCCCTATTAACGTATTGAAACGTCTTTTGGAAGAGGGGAGAGTGAAGAGATTGTCTAATCTCTTCACTGAAGTTGGTAAGGCAAATTCAGTACATTTGTCAGCAGCAGACCGTACTAATTTAGAGTCTTTGGAATGGCTGCTCATTAAAGAAAATGCCTTACATTATAATATATTAGGTTTACAGAGGTATCTTGACATAGACATTACCCCTCGTGGGTTACGTTTTGTCAAAAATCCTTCTACTGCCTTTGATACCACTGATTCAGTGGAGCTAGAATTCGAAAAAAGGTGGGTTGCCGCCTTGCATAGATGTGTGGGGGAATGGTTATTGAAATTAACAGAGCGGGGCATTTTTAAACAACGTAAAGTGAAGGATGATATCGCAGCTGCTTGTTGATGTATTATCTGGACAGCTTGGTGGTTCTAGATTTGAACAGTTGTGTTCACTTAATGTAAAACTAGAAAAGAATTCCAATGATATTATACAACATAAAATCAATAAGTTACAATGGGACATTCGTGACTGTGATTCTGGATTGGCTTTTAAAAAACTAGCCAGTCAGAAGGGTACAGGAGGTTATAAAAACTCTTCCGGTAGAACCAAGAGACGCCATACTTCAATGGATGGGGCTAATATGTCGGTTGGCTCTGATAATGAAAATACTGTGTATCCTCCGTTACTTGCCCCTAGACAACCATGTTATATGACTAATACTTTTCAGGGCCAAGGAAAACAGCAGAGAAAGCAACAGAATGGATATAAATGGTGATATGAGGGCAACAGAGACACTCAACAGTTTAAGCAGCAGAGTTTGTTTGTTTGTGTGTTTCGGCTTTTCCCAGTTAGGGGTCGCCACAACGGAACTCCGGTCCGCTAATGATTGGCAGTAGATTTTTACGTGCTGGCTTGCCGGGCCTAATGCACAACCTTCAACGAAGGAACGCCCATTCACGCATGTCGCCATACAGAAGATGCTCTAACTGAGAATCGAACGGGCAATGTCTAACTGTGAGGCGACAACGCTACCGCAGCACCACCACTGCAGTAGTTTAAGCAGCAGAGTAAGAGGACTAAATATTGACATTAATCACATTGGTATTGTAGTTAAATGGACAAAAAGATGTGAATTGAACAATTTAATTTTAAATGTGTCTGGGGTTGATTTAAATGAGACTGAAAACTCTGTTTTACAGTATGGTCTTAAATTTATTCCAACTTCTTTGCCTAGATCACATTTTTTAAAAGCAGAACTTTTTAAACTGGTAAGAAAATTGCACTTGGTTAATTACTATGAATCTGATACCAGGTATGACCTGGCTGATTAGAAAGATAATTTATCTGTAAGTGAAGGTGAATTATTGGACTTTTTTTCTTGTAATTCTTCTTTTGATGCTGACGAAAATGTCAATGCATATTGCACTTTAAATACATATAGCGTTACTTATACTAGCACTTTTATACCTCCTTTTTGTAGTCAAGTATTATCACAATTTTCAAAAATGTTAAATTTCTTACTGGAAGCAATTTTGAAGGACTTCTCATTTGAGAAGAAAAATATGTCATATAATTTGAGTAAAAGGGAATGGCAATCTTTACTGCGATTATGTAAAAGGTTAGATATTGTTATAAAACCCTCAGATAAGGGTAGAAAAATTGTTCAGATGCACTGTAAACAGTATTTTAAAATGTGCATGGACTATTTATCTGATGATCAAGTATATAGGGCAGTGAATATTGATGCTTTTCATCAAGCTGTAGTAAACTTTAAAGCACTAGTAACTAAAGGCTTGAGATTAGGTTATTTCACAAGGCAGGAATCGGATGTTCAATATAAATTTAATACTGAGGGTAATTCTATGGCCAAGTTTTATTGCTTGCCAAAAGTTCATAAAAATGTCAGTCCTTCTCCAGGTAGACCTATAGTGGCAGCACAGAATTATTTTCTTCATAATATGGGTGTTTTTTTACTCTCATATCTTTTGAATTATGTAGCTAAATTAAATTCTGATATTAAGGATACCTTTCAACCTGCGGTGGTGGTGCTGCGGTAGCATTGTCGCCTCACAGTAAAACCTTGTCCTGTTCGATTCTCAGCTAGAACGTCTTCTGTGTGGAGACATGCATCAATGGGCATACCTTCGTTGAAGGTTGTGCATCAGGGCCGGCAACTCAGCACGTAAAAATCTACTGCCAATCATTAGTGGACCGGAGTTCAGCTGTGGCGACCCCTAACTGGGAAAAGCCGAAAGACACAACAACATTAAGGATTCCTTTCACTTTTTGGATAAACTGAAAGAAATTAAATGTGATAAGGATTATTATTGGATAGTTATAGATGCGAGAAGTCTATATACAAACATCACTCATGAGTTGGGAATGGAAGCTGTTAAGTTCTTTTTGGGTGATAGCCCTGTGAGCAGTTATGTGATGAATGAATTTATTTTTGTTTGACGAATAATTTTTTTGAATTTAATAATTTTCTTTATCATCAATTGCAAGGTACTGCCATGGGTGCGTCTTTCGCACCCATGTATGCGAATCTGTTTATGGGTCTTTTTGAAGTTGAATTTTTGTACAGATTGAGTTTCTTTAATAATTTTGTTGTTTTGTATTATAGATATATAGATGATTTAATTTTTTTGTGTAAGGGTGGTGCAGAAATAGCCCCCCAATTTATTAATGATTTAAATGTAAATCGATTTCAGGTGAAATTCGATGATTTACAGATGGGAAAATCAGTTAACTACCTAGATGTTACTTTGGATATCAGGGATGATAGTATAACAACCAGTATATACAGAAAAGGAAATGGGGATTGTAATATTTGGAAAGTAAGAGCTGTCATCCCCCACAAACTATGGAAGCTCTACCTTACAATGAGCTTTTAAGGGTGAGCAGATTGTGTAATGATGAAGTTGATTTAAAGAGAGAAATTTTAAACACCTGTGTTAATTTCAAACAGGATATGATGAAAAGGTTATTTTGAATGCTTTATATAAATTAACAGACTTCCATTCAACCTATAATAGGTCCCTTGTTAATAAGAGAAATGACAATAGGGAGGTTAATGTATTACATGGTGGTAGAAAGATTTATTTTGTGACTGTTTATAATATTTTAAGTGACAAAATTACTGAGGCTGTTAAATATTACTGGCCCTATCTGATTAATATGGATGGTGTAAAGAACTTGTATAGAGTTCCCTGTATTTCATTTAAAAGAATTAGGAACATTAAATATATGTTGGTATATAATAAATTTGTACAACTAGGTGAAGAGATAAATATACATCCTGTTGAGTGTGGCACCTTCCCTTATGGAAGGTGTTCAGTTTGCCCTAATATTAAGTGTTTTGAAAGAATCAGTGGTGGTAGATTTTGTTCCACTTCTGTATTTACATGTATGACTAAGTCAGTAATATATGCATTATCCTGCCCCTGTAATTTGTTCTACATAGGGGAAACAAAAAGAACAGTTAAGTTACAGCTCCAGAAGCATGTTAGAGATATAAAAAATAATAATGCTATAAGTCCTATAGCTTCACATTTTTATACTTGTCATAATAGTTATTTTTTGTCATTAAGAGCTTGTATTTTGGAACAAAATTTAGAGACTGATGAGGGGTTAGTAAAAAAAGAAGTTGTTATATAAAGAAACATATAGTTTAAAGTTTAACACACTTTCTCCAGTTGGTCTGAATAATGAATGTAACTGGAGGGAGTTTCTTTAAATAGTTCCTTTTCTTTTTTATGAATGATTGACTAATTATGACATTGTTTAATTAATTGCTTCAAACTGTGTGTATGTGTGTATATACATATGTCTGTTATGTGGTGATTATTTTGTAACTCCATGAAAGCTGGTTTAAGCCGAGGAGCTAGAGTATTTTTAAATTGTTAAAATAAGATTTGTGGTACTTTTTTGCTGGCTTGGTAATTTGTTGTTAGATTTATAGGTACTTTATCCAGTCAGCCAGATTTAATTTGAAGAATGCTAGCATGTTGCTTTAAGTTTGTCTAGAGGTGGGATAAGAGTTGCGTAATAAATTTCTCTCCAGTGCATTTTATTTATTTGCTGGTGGAGATTTGTGTCTCTCGTTCTGGTATTAGTAAAGCTATTTAACTTGCGAGTATATACAGGATCAAGTACGATACGGTCTCTAATGGTACGGAATGCAAGGCATAGATCACCATGCAAGAACCTATAACAATCCAAGTAGACAAATACAACTTCAAGCCTCACTTGGTACCACAGGGATTTTAGGAACCTCTGGGCCTTGTATTTTGCTTAGTATATCTAGAAAGGCACATCCCAAAGGGTGTGTACTACTAAATTGTTTGTGTCTTTCGACTTTTCCCAGTTAGGGGTCACCACAGCGGAACTCCGGTCCGCTAATGATTGGCAGTAGAGTTTTACGTGCTGGCTTGCCGGGCCTAACGCACAACCTTCAACGAAGGAACGCCCGTTCACGCATGTCACCACACAGAAGACGCTCTAACTGAGAATCGAACGGGCAACGTCTAACTGTGAGGCGACAACGCTACCGCAGCACCACCACCGCAGTGGTGTGTTCTACTAAATAATTTGTCTAATTAGGGCTGCAGAAAGAGGGATGGTAACAGTTTTAACCTGGGTAATATGCCCTCAGGTATTTACACCGGTGCTATATAGCAGGATTTTCTGACTGCAACTATGTGATATGTGATCGTTGAATGAGTAGGAATAATCCTTCCTAAGTGGACTATCATTTTAAAGTAGGGTATTGGCTGTATTGTATGTTGAGGAAGAGAGTTTCTTGTCAATATGACATTTTCTTTTTCTTTTTTTTTTTTTTTTTTAAACATTTAGCTTTAGCCCTTTTTTCTGTAGACTTGTTTACAAGGATTAGTTTTTGCTGTAATCCATGGGATGATTATCAGAGGAAGCTTTGACAGTAATATCCAGTTTGCAGTTATCTGCTAACTTAGTTAACCAAAGCTCCGAATTCCTGATTTGTAGATATGGAGAAATAGATGCAGTAAAGGTGGTGTCCCATTACTGAACCATGGGGCACACCACTAGTTACCTGCATACTTTCTGATGAGACACATGCTACTTCACCTGTTTATATTCTGTATTTTAGCCAGCTGGCTATTTTCTTCACAGTGCAGGGGTCTCCTTTTAAAGCATATGGCTTACGTATGATGCAGAAATACATTTTGTAGGTAGAACTATGTAGTGACGGTGTCATAGTTCACAAGCTAGGACAAAATTAGTTTTCTGAATCTGTGGTCAAGAGTTATTGGTGTTTGCCAAACCAGAGCCAAGACACTCATTTAAGGCAGAGTTAACATAAAAATATTTGGCTGATTTTACAGTATGTGTTCGTTTAAAAGAGTTCCCCCTGCACAAAAGGCAATTGCGTGGCTTTGGTAATGTAGAATCCAAAATCCAAAGAGTAAGCCAGCAAACTGTGAGACTGAAATCATATATTTATTCAGTAATGCATTGCATAAACAAAACCAGTTTCGGCTAGTACACAACACAGCCTTCCTCAGTCACTCACTGAGGAAGGCTGTTTTGTTTATGCATTGCATTACTGAATAAATACATGATTTCAGTCTCAGTTTGCTGGAGTACTCTGGATTTTTGATTTTACAGTATTCAATACTGACAAGTTTGCCAACTTGCAAGGTTAAAGTCAGGAGAGTAGGGTTTTGTTGTGTAGCCTTACTGCATTTAAATTTATGAATAAAAGTAGTGCTGGAATACTGCTAGGAAGCAAAATGTGCGAGCTGCTTCTGTTTCTCTTGGTTTCTGATGCAGTAACTTTGGAGTTGATCTTTTATTTACCATTTGAAAGAGCCCTGTGACTATGGTTGCTATTTGATTTTTTTACTGTATTTTTGTGTATGTTTGTCTGTGTCAAGAATTGTTTTAGATTTCATTGCTTCTATATATTTCTATTTGCAGTCATTTCAGGGGATGTGTGTAGTTATTGTGCATTTCTGTTGCTTTTTGAGTTCAGTCTTTGCTAAAGTACAAGCAGTCAGGTTACGTTTCTGATTCTAAGTTTTTTTTTTTTGAACACCTTTATTAAATTATCACTTAAGACATTGGCAAAAGTGTATTTATATAAAAGAAAAAATCCAGTAAAAAAAACTAAATAAAAGAAAAAAAATATTACTTTGTTCCCACTTGCATACATTATCCATCATGTATGTTCTTTGATAAAACTATAATCAATCCAACATTATATAAATTGCTCAATTACTGCCTTCTCTTAAACCTCATTCCCCCCACTGTGGAACAGTATTCTGCATGTTTTGTTCCCACAATTTCCACTTATTTCTATGTAATTTGTTCCTACCCACTTCTAGTTATTTTATCTCAGTTCCAATATTCAGTACTTAGAATACAGTTGGTTTAGACTTTGATTTCCATTTTCTAGTACTGCTTTGCTTTTTTGGCAGCCACCAAAATTAAATGTAACAAGGCCTTACTATAATAATTGTCTAGGGAATTCAGATCCTGTGTTCCAGTTCAAAAGAATAATTAACGTAGCTACACTCATTTGCTCACCCAATATTTCTGACAGAGTACTCTGTAGGGAATATTTAAAGTCTGCCAGCTCATTATACTCACAAAACATATGTTTCCAGTTACCTCTTTGTTCCCTGTCATACCTCCAACATTTGCTAGAGGAAAATTATTTGGAGTCTGCTTGAGGTATAAAATACTTGTACAAACACTTCCAAGCAATGATCCTAAATTTTCTAGACTTTGCTGCATACTTGGATGCCATACGTATGATCTCCCATTGTTCCCTTGTACATTGTTTATCCAGTCTCTCTCTTTCCACTCTTTTCTAACCTCCTCTGACTGATTGTTATAGTTATCATGAATTATTGTATATGCCCTACAATTTATCACTTTTTAAACAGCAGCTCCTGTTCTAAATTCAGCTAAAAAGTCTACCACATCAGGCCTTTCACTTAGGATCCCCCCTGTCTATCCCTTTCTTTTTGCCTGTACTCTGATATCAATCCCTGTTATAGAAGGCAGTCTCTAGCATGCAGTCCAGATGTCTTCTTGGCCTCTTACCAATCTATTACTTTTCTTTGTTTCTTGTCCTAAGGTTGGTCATTTTTAACACTGTTTTCTCTGATTTGCACATTAGTTATTTCTTTGCATCTTTTAGGGAGTAACCTAGATGTAATTTCTCAAATTCAGCCCAAATTCAAAATTAATGTGTTGCATTCACTGTACAGCATCAACTCTGGATCAAAGCATAAACATTTTTATGCTTTAAAGTTAGTATTACTAATTGTGCACTTCTTTGCCTAAGTAATTCTCCTTGCTTAATTTCCTAATTAATGTTATGTTCCTCCACATATATAAATTAAACCATATATTTGTCTATATTCAAGTGTTTAAAGTTTTATTGTTTTTGATACTATGGATATATTTTTGTTTTTACATTTTTATCCTGTAAATGTGTTACTCATTCTTTTTGTCAGTTTTGTTTATAATTTCTATTACTTGTGATAATTTGTATGTAAGTTTAGACCAGAGCTTTTCTCCCCTGGCTTCCGCTGAAAATGGGCACTGTCCCAGTCGGACCATCCCGGTAACTAATGTAAAATAAATAAAAATAAAATACATTTTTACTTCACTTACTCAGAAGAAATGGGGTTTAGGAAAAGTGTATTGAATGTAAAATAAGAGTAGAGCTGAAATCCAGCAGTTGCCTGTTTTGATGCTGTCAACATAGTGTTTAATGGAAGCCTAATTTCTGAAATGTGGTCATTTTTTAATGTTATGATCTGATGTTGTCTTCTTCAAACCTCCTCACAATTAGGTCTTGGATCTGGCTTGGCCACATTTTCCAGACTTGGATCCGACTCTCAAGCTCCTCCCTTTACCCGTAATGCACTACACCCACCCCAGCACCTTAGATCTCATTTGCCACTTCAGCGATTGGACATGGATCTGTGATCTCAAGCAGTGTTGGCTGGTTAAGTAGAACTTTTTTCTTTCATCACCTTCCATAGTGTCTTTCTCCTCCCTATTTACCTTTCTCTTGTATTCCTCTTCGGTTGGTACAGACCTTTGTTCTGATTTTGGGTATTTAGCTGCATGTCTGTGTGTAGTAGTTTACTCTTATGCCTTGTGTTGGTACAGTTTCTTGTTTCTCTTCTAACTTAACCATGTTTTATTTATATATATATATATATATATATATATATGTGTGTGTGTGTGTGTGTGTGTTAGTTTGTTGGTGAAATTGTCGGGTTTTCAGTGACAACCACTGATATGTGTTGTGTGTGTATTCTTTTTCGTGGGCTTTAGGGCCAGGTCCTTTTTCTGTCAACTGGACGCAAGATGCCCACAAGGAGTGCATCTAATGTTTAGGTGCTAATCACCTTAAAGCGTCTTGTGAGGTTTGTGTATCCTTTAATCCGTGTGCTGTCACACATAGGCGCAACAAACTAATATTAAAGGTCTTCTTCCTTCTTCATCTTCCGAGGCTCAGACCCCCTCCATGGCTTCGTCCTCCTCTTCCAAGGAGGCTAAGAAGAGGTCTCTCTCTGCCTCCCTGAGAGACCCCTTGGAGCTGAAAGCAAAATCATGAAATATTTAGGATCCTCACTGGATTCACAGGCCTCCTTGGATCTGACTGAGGTGATTACGATATCTCCTTCTTCAGCTACAGTGTCAGATCCTAGGGCTCTGGATCCAAAAGCGTGGAGAAAGTCCCCAAACCAGTTTGGGAAGTCCCATTCACCTAAATCAAAGCACTTGAGACCTCCCTTGTTGGCTTCTTCCAGGTCCTCTAGGAGCTGGATTGATGCAGACATGGACATGATGATGCCAAAGTTCACCAAGGCCGATATTCAGATGGGGGTAGTGTTGACTCCATCCCCTATTGGATCCGTGAGCTTATCTGGCCCATACCATCAGAACTCCTCCTCTGATCCAACCCTCACCTCGACTTCAGCGTTTCAGATTTCAGGACCCCCAAGAATGTCGGTTTCTGTGCCAGGGAAGCCACCTTACTCAACTCTGATGGTGCCTCTGATCAGCCCTGTTCCTATCCCTTCAGAGCATAGTGAATCTCAGAGCAGAGATGTTGGTGGTGGGTCCGGGGGAGTGGGGTCAGTTTCATCCCTTCCCTTAGGTGCTTTGGCCCTTGACAGCTCGGGTCTTATTTCATGTGGAAGCCATGGGTCTGGGGTTAGTCTTGGCCACCTCCCCCTCATTGCTTTGGCTCCAAGGGAGGCAGATGGAGCTTCCCTGCATCCATTTGTTTTCCAAGTAATGGAAAGGATATTTTTTCCATAGAGAAGAGCCTACTCATTCTGTCCCGAGCCAACCCACCCTGAGCAGTCTCCATGATCTTCCTGCTCAGGAAAGATCCCCTTCTTCTGATACTTCCTCTGAGTACCCCATGGAGGAACTCCCTCAGAAGAAGATGTGCAAAAGAGGAGGCACATGGACCCCCAGATGAAGTCATTAACCAAAGACACTGACTTTGATGAGGGAAAAGAGGGAGAAGGATCCCCTCCATCCCCACCTGATGACATCTACTTCAGAGACATTTTTGAGATCCTGAAACAGAAAGGTGGGTGGTCGGTCCAAGCTCCTCCTTCTGAGGAGTCAGTGTTCCTGGAGGCTTTCAGGGCAGGCCCATCTGTGTCCTGGTTGATTCCACCCCCCCCCAAGCGGACAACCTCATTGATCTGGTATCCCGCCGGGCATGGAAGGAACCAGATACCATTGAGCCCATTCCTAAATGCCCTGATAGGTTCCTAGTCCCACAGTCTGACAGAAAACACTAGAGTAAGGGTCCTGTAGTTGATGCCATTGTGGTGGCAGCAGCCACTAAGAAAGAACTGGCAGAGGAGAGTGCCAGTGTCCATCTGCCTAACAAGGAGTCTAGAGTGTTGGACAGGTTCAAAAAGTTCATTTACACCTCAGCCACTTTTGCGCTGCGGTCATTAAATTATCTAGCTCATTTTACCTGGCTTCAGAGAGAGCTGATCAAAAAGCTCTCAGCCTCTCTCTGTCTCTGAGTCCATGCCTGTGGAAGAGCTTAAGAAACTTTCTCCCAAGCTGGCCACTCTGTCATCCATTGCTAACTCCTCCATGAGGCTAATCTCCCATACAGTGGAAGGTACCTCACGGGCTGCTGGTTCAGGCCTATCCCTAAGGAGACACACCTGGATGAGACTGTGATTTTGCAGCACACTTCAGAGCGTCATTGTTAATGCAACTTTTGATGGCTGATCACTGAGTGGACCTTCTGTTAGAGATGTGCTCACCCACAGTGAAAAGGATGGGAAGATCTTTTCTGCCGTGAGAATCAAATTTTCTATGCCTCAGAGGATCTTTTCAAGGAAACAGCATGGAGGCAAGAAAATGTGGTTCCGTAAATCCCATGGGCCTTTCCAAGACCCACAGGGAGCTCTCTTCCAGAGGCAGAGGAGGAGGGTTTAATGGTCGATGCCACCATTGAGGTAGAAAGGAGTCCATAGAACCTGGGCTTCAGAGAAACGTTCTCTGACAAGCCCTTTCAGCGCTCCTTAAGAGCTACCAAACTATCCGTCTCTAGATGCAGTCAATGGTCGATTTTCCTTGCACCCAGAAGTCTGGACACACTTGAGAAACAATTCATGGGTGCTAAACGTAATATCCAGAGGCTACTACATTCTCTTTTTCCCCACCCTCTAAACACCAACAAGAAACTCCCTGACTTGCCATCCAGTCAAAGGGAGCAAGCATCCCAAGAAATTCAAAACTTTGCTGCAAGAGAGTCATCCAAGAGGTCCTGACTGAACAAAGATGATTTGGATCTTACTTCTGCTTCTTTTTGGTGCCAAAAAAGACAGGGGACCTAAGAACCATACTGGATCTAAGCATTTTGAACCTTTATGTAAAGAAGTTGAGGTTCCAAATCGTTATGGTTCAGTCCATTCTGCCCCTATTGCACAAGGATGATTGGATGTGCTCAGTAGATCTCAAGGATGTGTACTATCATATTAAAATAGGCACTCCAGGAGATACCTGCACTTTCAGCTGGGAGCCAGTCACTTTAAGTTCAGAGCATGGCCCTTCGGGCTCACCACAGCCCCCTGGGTGTTCACCAAATGCATGGCAGTCGTGGCAGCTCACATGAGACTCAAAAGATTCTGGGTGTTTCCATACTTAGGCAATTGGCTCTTTACCCCCCTCAGGAGGTATCGACTTCTCCAAGCCAAATATTATCTGATTCAAATTTCACACTCCCTGGGCATCACTATAAATTTGGACAAGTCCAGTCTGACTCCTGTGCAGAACCTAGAATTCATAGGAACACAGTTAAACACGAGGGATTAAATAGCTTCTCTCCCCCTTCACCGCATAACACTGAGGAATCAAGTCTGGGAACTATTATCAGAGCCATCCCACACTGCACGCCTAATCTTACAAGCTTTGGGGTTGATGTCAGTAGCGATCTTGTTAGTTTCTGTGGCAATTTTCTTTATGAGAGTTCTTCAGTGAACATTATCAGTGCAGTGGTCTATACTTTATCAACCTCTATATTTCCCATCAGACTGACACCAATATGAAAAGTCATATTCATTAGTGGATTCAATCAGACAACCTCATTTTAGGCAGACCCTTGTCGATTCCCCCTCCAAATAGCCACAGTGACCACAAATGCTTCCCACTTGGGGCAGGGGGGCATTACAAGGGAAGGATGGTCCAAGGCACATGGTCTCCTCTGGAAACCAGGATGCATGTTGTGCAGAGAGGCCATGATGTTTGGGATTGGCAATGGGCAATATCTTTGGACCACCTTCTGGTTGCAACTCACATTCTGGGGAAAGCCATTGAGCTGGCAGACAGACGCAGCAGATCTATCATGATTCTGCATGAGTGGTCCCTTAATCAGTCAGTGGTGAGCATGATCTTTACCCATTGGGGTCAGCCTTGCTGCTACCTTTTTGTCTGTCCTGTCTCCCCTCAACAACAAGTGCAGTGAGTTCTTCGCTCTGATCCCCCCTCCAGAGGAGTCCTGGAGGGTTGCTCTGGTGCATGATTGGTCCCCAGGTCTCCTTTACACGTAATTCCCTCTTCCACTGCTCCCAAAGCTTCTTCAGAAGGCAAGCAGGCTGAAGAGCTCAGTCATCCTTTTTGCCCCCTTCTGGTCTTAACAGATATGGTTCCCCTTCCTCCGGTCTCATCTGAAATATCCTGTGTGGATACTGGAGCCAAGACAGGACCGCCTGTCTCACCTGTCAGGATTGTAGCACCCCAGTCTTCATGCCCTCGAGCTGACAGCATGGTTTCTCCACTTCCAACAGTAATGAGACAGTCCAGACTTTGAGGAAAACATCTCTTCTGACTCTTCTCCTGAGGAGTTTTCACAAAGTGAAAGACATGTTTAAATGGGAGGAAGAAGAAATTTCAGAAACTCGTAAGAGGTACTATGACCTCCTTCATTTGATTACTTGAAACCCATTGCTGTTCCTTCTGTTCTTGGGGCTTTAGAGAATGCATTTAATTCAGCATGTTCATCTCCTGATGAATGGACCCCATCACTTAAAAAGCCTGACAGGCTTTATAAGGTGCCACAGTCACATCAATACCCTTTTCAGTAATCCCCTGGCAGATCCTGTTGTGATTTATGTTCATAGTTGTTTACTAGGCTAATGGCACAAGAGCCTTTACAACCTTAACTAGTAATACCCAGGATGTGATAATGTTAAATCTTAATTCCCAGACATGGGATGGGGTAGTAACAAGGTTGTGGGTCCTTGGGTGTTGAAGCCCTTTGTCATTTTACAGACTGCCTCTGTCCATAAGGGACATGTGCAGTACCCTGAAAATTTATTTACAGTTTCCCTTCTATTTATCCAAATTTTTATTTGAAGAGAGTGAGGCACAGGATTTATTTTATAAAGATGAGAAGGTTATTCCTTAGACGAGGTAGCCTTTGGGATACAAATCTATTTCCCCAGCAAATTCTGTTAGTCACAAGTAGGGTCATATCTGTGGAATACGTAACCCTTGTATAGTTTTTCTTGTGAATATATGACATTTTCATCAGGGCTCGATCAGAAAATGCCTTATAAGTCAGGCATAAGTTACTTCTCAATAAACGATATGAGATGGAGTAAAGGGATAGTGCCTTTACTTGGTCTGCATAAGACGTGTTACTCTTTGTATTTTTTTTTTAGTGAGAAATGTCTGGGGCTGCTCCAGTTGGTGTAACTGCCTGGCTAGGTACAAGCAGAGGGGAACATGGGCCTAATGAGGGTACCCCAAGTACAGTGGCACTATGACTTCCTTTGATCTTGTTGCCATGCCTTTACTTATAAGCTGAGCCACACAGGAGGATTTCCTCACTACTGTAGCTACAGATGTGGCTTGCAAGTCTTTAGCCTCTTCTTACCCCATTCTCAGTTGTAAAAATGGCAGGGCATTTGACAAGTTTGGCAAGAAGGCCTATAACTATACAATTCTTGCCTTCAGAACTACAAATTTTCAAGCACATATAACCAAATTCCTCCTTGCCACTTTTTTCAGATATGCATCAGATTACTTCTACTTTACCTGCTTCTGACTCCAAATATTCAGTGACAAATATACTTGTGCATCTCAGGTAACAAAACATATTATGAAATTACCTTATGGTGCAGTTGATGCCATCTGTAGAGCTACAGCCACAGGATCCATGATTTGGAGCTACACCTGTCTCAGGTTACAGAGCCCTAAAACAGGACATTAAATCCCCAAATGCTCATCACATTAATCAGTGCTGCAGTAGGCTTAGCTGTATGGATTATATTCTGCTAAGGATATAACGAACCAGCCTACCAACCCCCAAAACTTCAAGGCACCTTCTGCATGCTCAAACCATTAGGCAGCTCGGGCTGAGCTACCAAACTGCACATATTTGAGCATCAAACCTTTCAGAGTGCTTCTTTTCAAGCTTTTTTGGATCAATGGTTGACTTGTGCTGTTCTATTTCTGGGCAGATAAGATGGGAAAAACCTTCTACATTTTAAATGTTTTCTTTAAATTTACTTTGCTGGTTAGGAAAGTTATCTAGGAGTCTATGCTTTAACAGACTGTAATAAGAATGAACTGTACTTTTAAACAGGAGTGCACTTTTTTCCATTCTGTTTTAAAAGTAGTTGAACCATTTTGTCTGTGGAGAAACTGCATTTGTTTCACTTTTTGGGGCTGGTAAAGCATATCAAAGGGCTTTTTACTGATTTTTTTTGTTGGGGAAAAGGTGCATTTTTACAATTTTAAATTTTTATTGGCTTGTACTGCTTGTTTTTCCAGGGAAAAAGGCACAATGTTTGGCTTGAATGGAACAAACTTATCCTGTGGGTTGGTTCTTCTTCCAGCCACAAAAGGAAAACATTAAGCAAACAGCCTTTGCCACCGCAGCAGGCTACCAATTTGTCTTGGCCACAGTTAGGTGACTCTGGTGTGGGTAAAACTGGTTCCTCAGACCACTCATCCTTTATCCTGCATTATTCTGTTGTAGCACCCTCAGCCACCATGGACCGGTGCTTTTCTACATTCTTTGCAGCTGTTGGGATCACCTCAGTGGGCAAGGGAAGGGACACTCTTTTCAGGCCTGAGAGAAAGAGCATTGAAGACTTCCATATGTAGTTAGAATGTTTTTGCTCATCCTTATTTTAACAGGTCTATATTAGATTGTCGAAATCTTCTTTCATCAACAGCTTATTCATAACTTCAGCCAACACTGAAAATTTTTACAGGGTAAGTAGTCAATTGGCCTCTACCCCACCAAAACACACATCACACTAAATCAAACCCATCCAAGTGCGGTGCTTCACCCTCTCACCCCTCCCATTGTGGGGGCTGTCCCCTCACAGCCCCCTAACTATATATACCAACATCAAGATCATACTATGGTGGAGAAAACGGCAAAGTTGTGGTGTTCGCCAATTGGTTACTTACCCTGTAAAAATGTTGATGTTCGCTGAAGTTAGTTTCGATGGATAGAGGTCAATGAATAAGTCATTGATGAAAGAAGATTTAGACAATCTAATATTAGACTCGTGTTAGCTGCTGTTGCCATCAACAGCCCTGTTGACCTCACTTTTTTCCTGTCAAAAAGAACCAGAAAACTAAACATGCATCTCCTCCTCCTCAAATTTCTCTGGACGGGAATAGTTTAATAGATCTGGCTTAGGGTCTTATTCAGGATATTAGCCCTTCTTATAAGGTAGTTTATGTTGAAAGAAAAAGGGATGCCTCTTTTCCTAAAGAGATTCAGGATCCCGAATCTGGACACGAAGTTAAATGGAGAGATGCAGTGATTTCTCCACACATTTCTGATTGTGATTCAGGCAAGAGCATAGTGCGTGTTTCTACCTGTAAGGATTTCTCTTCTTCTGAGACTATTTCCAGTATGTACCATTGTTTTCAGTGGGAGAACACTGATGCTTCAGTCCCTCTAAAACTACTGTAAGCTGTAGACTTTCTGAGAAGGATGAGGAAAAAGTCTAAGCTTGTGCTACTTTGATTTTCAAAATTTTGAATTATCAGGCTCGAATGTTAAAGTTTATTCTGAGTAATTCTGAAAATATGAGGGATGCTTTTTCCACAGTTTATTCTTGTGAGAAAAAATTTGCTTTAAATAGTTTAATTGCTTGCATCTTGTAGATCACAATTCATTATTTAAAATGTGTGTATGACTTTGTTGATACTTTTTCCAGGGCTCTGGCCATTGGTACAATTTTGAAGAGGTTTGGCTGATTTCTTTCACAGAAACTCTGAGATTATGTGAAAAATGAGACCTTACATTCTCCTTTGGCTAGAGCTTTAGCTGTTGGTCCCTTTGCTGCAGAGGTTATCAAAAACTGTGATGAGAGGGGTAAGCTGATGTAGGAAATCTCTGTAAACATTTTTCAGCCCTCCTTTTTCAAATTTTAAAAGGGATTCTTTAATTACTTGTCCAATGTATCAGCAAAATGCTGGCAAGTTTAAGAAGCAATAACAAGAGGGTTCCAAAAAGAATGCAGGAACTCCCAAAACAAAGTGAAGTCCAAAATGTCCGAAAGGCTATTTAAGGGACTACATGTTTAATTAACCCCTCCCCCTACCCTGGCAGTCCCTTTTCCCTTCCACAAATTATGAACTTCCATTTGTCTCTTTGGTAGCAGATAGCTTCAGACAAATGGGTCATATAGGATCTGAAGATCATTTATCAACATTACAGATGGCAGTGGGAGGAACTTCCTCCTTTCCAGTGGGTAATTCCTCATCCAATAGACCTGACACTCCTTTATCCCCCCACCCCCCCATCCTTCAACATATGTTGTCTCAGGGAGTAGTAGAACCAGTTCCTCGTTCCCAGTTTGAGAAAGGTTGGAGACCACTTCTGGATCATTTTCCTCAACTTATCTGTGTTAGTGTCCAAGTTCAAAATGCTGTCATTTCACAACCTGTTACTACTACTACCTCATTTAAGTTTCCTGGTAATACTAGATTTAAAAGATGCTTAGCATATCCATATTTATCCCTATTTCAACAATTTTTTTTAGGTTTTGTATGTCTGGATCACACTATCAGTTTTTTGCCATACCCTTTGGACTATCCACTGTGCCATTATTGTTCAGAAAGTGTCTAGCTGCACTTATGGCTCATTGCAGGCTACAGGCTATCCATAATGGCTCATTGCAGGCTACAGGCTATCCATATTTTTCCATATTTAGATGACTTGCGTATTAGTCTTTTTCAAAGTGTTAGGAATTTCACTTGGGTGAGAGATCTCTTACACAACCTAGGATTAAAAAAAAAAAAACACTCAAAGCCTTTTTTGAATCCGTCATACAGGATTGTGTTCCTGGAATGTTTGCTAGACACCTCAGTTCAAAAAGTCTTTCTTCTATAGGAAAAAAAATAGATCTATATCTAGATCTATTTCTAAGGTTTTTCTGTTAAGAATTCAGTCACTGCAAGGGAATGCTTCAAGATTTTGGGTCTCATGGCATCTTTAATTCTCATGATGCCCAGCAAAACTCCATATGAGGAAGATACAGTGGTATCTGACATATTTTTAGTCCCAGCACCCACACCCATTATCTGGTGGAGATAGCAAATATCTCTAAATCCAGGTCTCCCCTTCTTTCTCACTGCAAAGCAGTCACCACAAACGCCTCTGACTGTGCTTGGGAAGTGGTTTCAGAAGGGATACAAGTGCAAGGTGTTTAAGACACTAAGGACAGATGTGAGCCCAAAAATATAAAACAGATGCTTGCTGTAATCAAGGCACTCAACACTCTGAATCATTTTTGGTCCCCTGGAACTCTCACGGTATTACAGACAATACCACAGTCATGTTGTCCATCAACAAGCAAGCAGGATCCAGGTCTTACCCCCTTGCAGGCTAGTCATGTTAGCTTGGGATTTAGCTTTACAGAACAGTTTCACTCTACAGGCATCCTATATCTGATCAGAGCAGAATTGTGTTGCACACAAGATGAACAGGACAAAGGTAGGCCCTCATGAATGGAAACTAGATTGGGGGTCTTCCAATGCTTGATCCATCTATGAGGTGTTTCTCAAGTTAGACCTCTTTGCCTTCTCAATGAGCAATCATCTGGCAAAATCCTGCTCCATGAGTCCATGCAAGAAAGCCAGTAAGACAGATGCCTTTCCTTTCTTTGTACAGGAATATTCCTGTATGCTTTTCCACCAGTATCCATTGTACTTCTGAAGATTCAGAAGGAATCCCCAAGATCATTGTAGTGACACCGTTCTGGCCCAGGCAACATTGGTTCTCACTTCTTTTGGAAATGGCCAGGGGCATTTATTACAGGCTTCCTCACAGGATGGATCTGCTCGTACAAGAACAGGGGTGTTTGACACACCCCAAGCCCAGTCAACTTCAGCTAGCTCCCTGGATAATAAGGTCATAATTCCTTTTATGCACCCATTTATATAGAAGGCATGCAGCAAGTATTAATAGTGACAAGAAAGCCTGCTACTCGAAAATTATAAATTAACAAATGGAAAAGGTTTTCTAGTTGGTCCCAGCAAACTAACTAGCACCCATTCAGGACAAGTGTTTCTCTGATTTTACAATATTTGTGTGAGTTGCTATCCTATGGCATTTCTTCCATCAAGGTTCATTTATTGGCCATTTCAGCATGTCTGCAAATGAATCCTACTCTTAAAATGCATTCTCATGTGAAAAAAAAAACATCTTGAAAGGGGTTTTTGCATAAAAAGACCTCCTAGAAAACAAATGTCTTCTCCTTGGGATCTTAATTTTGTGTTAGAGAAGCTAAGATTTGCTCCATTTGAACCAGCTCATCAGGCTAGCTTAAGATTTTTTTTAAGATGGAAAACTGTTTTACTGATTGCTGTGACCTATTAATTTCCACAGAGACAGGGTTTCTTTGAGAACTAATCCTTTTATGCCTAAAGAGGTAAAGAGGTATCAGAGTTTACTTTAAGCCAAACTATCCATTTCATTGCTATCTTTCCTGAACCTAAAAATGAGTGAAATAGTATCCTCATACCTTTGATACTCTGGTGCTATCTTGACACTAGAAAATCTTAGAGGTCTTCACATCATTTGTTCAGTTCTTGTGAAGGTAAGAAGGGGCAACACCTGTCAAAAACAGGCTAATTCCAAATGATTGTTCAGGCTATTACCTTTTGTTATTTTCATCACAATAAAACTTTGCCAGGCAGAGTCAAAGCTCACACTACCAGGGCCATGTCTTCACCTATGGGTTTTTGGAAAGGGTATTTTATGATACAACCTAGAAAGAAGTGGCACCTCCTTGGGATATTAATTTTGTTTTGGACAAGTTAGCTATCCTTTTGAACCTGCAGCCAATACTTTCTTACAATTTCTAACATGAATGACTAATTTGCTTATTGCTCTGGCGTCACTTAGACCTGTATTTGAATTACAGGCCCTTATATCTGGGCATCCTTTCTTGATTTTTCACTAGGATAGGATGAGTTTCAGAGCCAGCCATTCTTTTATGCCATAGGTTATCTGTGAATGTGCTTCCAGACCATTCATCTCCCAGTTTTCTATCTGAAATCCAAAAACAGAGGGAACCTTCTGCATACCTTAGATGTCCACAGACAATTGAGATTTTTACCTGGATGAGACTGAGGATTTTAGAACTCTTAACTAACTTTTTGTATCCTTTGATGGCAAAAAGAAAGATCAGCTATTTTCTAAACAAACCATTTCTAAAAATCTATCTTAGGCTATCAGATTTTGTTACACACCAAGGAAAGCCCCACTTTAGATACTCATGGCTCACTGTACTAGAACTGTGTCAATTTCTGAATTTTTGTAAAGAGGTGGATTCTAGGTCTGTCCTAGAGACAGCTACTTGATCTTCTCTAAACACCTTTACTAGGTGAGACAAACTTGATTCAGTCTCCAGAGGTAGAGCTGGATTTGCAAAAGCCATCCTTCAAGGGCTTCTTAGACTCTGATCCTTCTCCATCCATCCTTTCTTCCTAAGCTATGCAAACTGTCCCATATTAATTAATTAATTCTTGTTATATTACTATGCTCAGCATACATTATGTAACCTGTTTTGTGTATTATGCTGGATGTACTGTATTTGTATAAATTGATGTTGGAGCTTTTCTCCCCGGGCCTCCGCTGAAAATGGACCTGGTCCAGTCGGAATTTCCCGGTTAACAAATGTAAAATAAATAAAATAAATAAATATAGTTATGAATGCTGTAATAGTGATCTAATGAAGAACATAGTGCAGTTATGTAAAGATAACTTATCTTAACAGTAAATGTTTGAATAGGTCATTGTTGCAGTATTAGCACCTCCCACCTTCCCCTTTTCCTTGGCCAGGGTAGGGTACCCTACTTTACTTTTTGTACTCCTGGCATTACAATATCTACTGGTTTTGACTTGATTGTTAAAGAACTTCAGGCTTCAGATTCCCCTTTGGGCAAGAAAGCTCAATTTGTTTTTTTTTTTTTTAGTCCCAAACATCCCTCTTTTACTAACATGTACTCTCATAATAAGAGTGGGGTATAGTGTGAGAAGAAGGAATCCAAAGCTTTGTAGAATGGTAAGATGTCCAGTGTTTCACAGGATATGCCCCATAAAGTTACCGCTATTGCAACAGTAACCTATTTGAACTTCTGCTGTTATGGTAAGTCAACTTACACTGATGTACTTTGTCTCAGAAAGTGTACTGAAAATATTGTTTCACTGTGTTTTGAACAGCAACAGGATGGCAACTCCTGCATCCACTTTAGAAAGTGAAATAACTGCAGTGCATAATCATTCTATCTTTATCTGTTACAGAAATTTAAAATACTTTTCCTTCTTTGTTTAACTATTTGGGACAATATATTGCATGATTACGTAAAAAACATAGCTGCTGCTTGCTACCAGATTTGCCTTTGTTTTTTTAGATTATGGTACTATTTTAATTATTGTTTATGTATTTGTCTCTTACAGCAAACTGCTAAAGCATGTGGCAAGAATACAGCTTCCGGTATCTGTTGCAGTGGTGGCCTTTGGACTTGTACATTTGTACAGAGTTTCTTATTTTATAGCATTTTCATTAGTTCTACATGCATTGTCTTGTTTTGTGTAGTTATTTTTTATATAAAATAGTCCATTATGTAAGAAGCGTTAAAGGAGTATTGGGTGTTGCCCAGCAGCAAAAGTGTTGAAAATGTGAAAGAAAAAGAAATTATTTTGAAACTTGTATTGAATATGCCCAGAGCTTCCTTTTCCAAAAATGTGTCTTTCACATAAAAATGATTTATCATGAATTTTAATTTACAAAATATGTATATTGTTTAATATGAAAACATTTTTTAAACAAAAGGTTTTTAATAGCTATAGAACAATCAGAGAGGGTTTTTCTCCAGGGTGTAGTGCACTGAGGTCAAGGTCACAAGATTTTTTTTTTTTAATTTTAAATTGATTACCTTATGCAGTTTTGTGCCATATGATACAGTCTCTTGTCAAGCCATGAAATATGATCTGTAGACAAAGAAATTGCAAGAAGCAGGGTTGATTGCTCGGCAGTAGCAGTCAGACATGCAATGCTCTGCAGGGTTTTGCTGTTTGTGTTAATCTGCAACTACTGGCACTTTAAGAAAAAAAGGTCAGAGAAGTCTGCCTGACAATCATTTTTTAAATGAAGTTTCAGTAGTTTTGTCTTCTATTCATGTTTTCTTCAGATTCTATTTTTTGATCATATTCATCGTAGTTTACAAAGTCAGGTAATACGTGTAAGATACTACAGTATCTTCCTACTAGAGTGTGTGTGTGTGTGTGTATACACATATGTATTCATATATGTGTATATATGGATGTGTGTCTATAAGGAGCCATTCTTCCCAGATGTTAGCATGAAATGAGAGACTTTCATGAGTTGTAAATAGAACAATGAAGCTGTACAGACTACTTGTCATCATTATGCACTGTTCCCTGCAGTGCAGTTACTTTCTGCACTTGTGATGTAACACGTGTTAAGATAGCTACTGATCTTAACTGGCTGTAGAAGCTGTCAGACACAAAGCATGCTAACCATAATGGTTTTAAACACAAATGTATGCTGCTTTCTTGTAGGTATAAAAAGAGTAGAAATGGTTCTGACCATCTGCAGTAATATACGTCAGAGAGATAATACAATACTTCAATTCCATTCCCCAGTAAAATATTTGCCTGCACCATATGTATGCAGTTTTAGCTGCAGATACAGTATCACTTTATAACAGTTTTGATTGTGCGATCTCAGATATTAAGGTTAATAGATAATCATGATTTAGCTCCATAGAACAGTATGGTTGACTCTTATGAAGAAATGTATACAGTCTAGACATTTTTGTATAACTGCACTGATTTAGATTTTCTTTTAGCTCCATGAACAAATGAATCTGACTTTAAAGGGTCTCTGCAGTAGGTCATTGTTGGGTTTTCCTCTTCTGAGTTCCTTTTCCTGCACTTGGGAGTATATGACCCCCCCCATTCATCCCTCATTTATTTTATGATGCATGCGCAGTTTAGAAGCCATTATTGGTGGGAAATTTTCAGAGTTTGAAACTGTAAGCATCACAAACATCAAATTGTCCTTGCATTCATCAGGTCACAAGCCAGGACCTGCACCAGTGTTGTCTGGATACCAGATCACTACAATAGTGATAGTCACTTACTGATGACTACCATGGTTCTGGAGTTAATGCCAGGAAGATCAAGATTATGCTATTCTGCCGCACCCCTTATGTTGTATGCCTTGTTGGATACATTTGCAGCTGTTTCTTTGGCTCCTGATTGCCAGTCTCTGGCTGCTAAGAACCCTGACAGTTTTTATAAGGTGCCTGAGGCCTTTAAGTACCTTTCCAGGTGTCCTCCTTCAAACCCTGCTGTGGTCTTTGTTTCTACTGACAAGCCATCCAAGCTTCTAACCTCTTCAAAACTTTTCCCTTTTAATAAAGACAGCCGAGCTATGGAGAGGCTGGGAAAAAAGGTTTATAATACTGCTACTGTGGCATTTAGGACTAGAAATTATTAAACTGGTATGACTAGATTTATTTTAGCCCTTTTGTCTCAACTTGGGGGAAGGAATTAGACCTTCCTGACTTTGAAGGTAAGTCTGCTGCCCTGTCCTTATTGAGGTCTACCTCAGAGGTCACCAGTCACTCTGTTAAATGTAGTTATGATGCAGCTGAGACATCTTCTGCAGCTCTGCTGCTTCAGGTTCAGTTATGAGGTAGTGTACTTGGCTTCTTCTCCAGGCCTTACCTGATGATATTAAGGTCAAGCTCCTAGTTGCTCTTTTGGACAGCCAACATTTTTTTGTTATGGCTGCTGCTGACTTGTTTAAGACTACACTAGACAAAGGTAAAGTCATGCATGATCTTAAATACATTTTTGTTTCTCTCATCCTTAAATTCAGACAAATTATCCTTCTAAGTCTGCCTTTGTTCATAGGCAGCTTTGTCAACATTCTGCAGGGAAAAAGGTTCCTAAATGCTTGTTCTTTGATAAAACCCACCCAAACTTCTAAAACTCAAAAGATCCCTTTTCATAAAAATCTGCCTCCATCTGACATATTTCTCCTCTTCCCCTCGGTCAGGTCCCCCTATCATTCAGGCTTTCCGTGTCTGGCAACAGATTACTTTAGACTCTTGGATTCTTACCAATATCTGTCACAGTTATTTTATGGCATGGAACCCCCCCCTGCCAAGTAATACCTCAGTCTCTTCCAAAACACTCCAGATCAACTTCTTCATTTTTCTCTGGTTCTGCAGACTCTATTGTTTCAGGGCACCATCCAACCCATTCCAGAATCCCAAAGAGGAACACGGTTTTACTCCAGGATATTTCTGGTTCCAAGAAAGGAGGAATCGTGGAGACCTATCTTAGACCTCTCCTTTCTCAATATTTTTTTTTAAGATTCCCTCTTTCCAAATACTTTCTCTGCAGACTCAGTTTCCTCTCTTACTTCAACAAGCCTTTCCAGTCTTCATATTCCTGTTCACCCTGTTTTCAGGAAGCTTTTACATTTCCCTGTTTCTTCCTCTCATTTTCAGTTTTCTGGTTTGACCTTTGGTCTTTCTACAGCCCGAAAGGTATTCACTCAATGTCTGGCCCCTGTCACAGCCTTTTGCAGGCTTTGGGGAATCCAGGTATTCCCATATCTGGATGACCTGCTTCTTCAAGCTCCCTGTCAACCCAGGCTTCATCAGTATCTGCAGTTCACTGTGCTCTTCCTGCACAGTCTGGCATTCACCATCAATCTTAAGAAGTCAGTCCTGACTGCCTCTTAAGACCATGTTTACTGGGTTGCAGAATCCAGACCATTCCATTGTTGGCTTCTCATCCTTTTCCCCAAGGTTCTGTCTCTGACAACCTACTTTCAGTCTCTTCTTCCCCTCTCTCTTATTCCTGCAAGGGAATTTCTCAGAGTCTTGGGGTTCATGGCATCTACCGTTCTCATGATTCCCTTCCAGTTTGGCTACAACATTGTCACTGTCTAGAGTTTACAGTACTATTACTACCTTGTCTCAAACTTGCGTTTCACTGATGGATTCGGCAGATCTCGCTCAATCAGGCCTGCCTTTTTCAGACTCCTACTCAAGAGCTGTTCACATACACTTCTGACCTAAATTGAGGGGCCTCTTCCAACAATCTGAAGATGCAGTGTCTATGGCCACTTCATCAGAGTCGGACCATGTCAGCAGGAGATGAGAGCACTCATTCTTGCTGTTCATGCCTTTGATTCCCTTTAGTCTCCAGGCCCTCTAAAGGTCTTGACAGACAACACCACAGTCATGTGGTATGTCAACAAACAAGGAGGCACAAGGTGTTATCTTCTTTGCAGACTAGCCATTCAGGCCTGGGACTTTGCTGTCTGCCATATACTAACTCTGCATCCCCTCTGAACAGAACACTGTGGCAGGTTCAGGACACAGTCTTGCAAAAAGATGCTTCGCAGAGAGATGATTCTGGACATAGTACATCGGTGGGGTATTACTCAAGTGGATCTTTTTGGCTAGTTTCTGAATAGGCCATTTCCTTGCTTCTGTTACAGAATCCTAAGCTTCCTTGACTTGGAAAGTGGACACCATGTCCTTTTCTTTCAAGGGAATGTTCCTATATGCTTATTCTCCTCTTCCTCTACTTACCAGGGTCCTGCACAAAGTCTAGAAGGACTCCCCCAGAATCTTGTTGGTGACTCTCTTTCAGCCCAGACATCACTGGTTCCCCTATCTAGCCAGAGGAAGTAATCACAGGTTACCTCTACAGATAGTTGTTTTCACACAAGGCAAGGGGGTCTGTCATTCACCATCATTTGTCCACTCTTCAGCTGATACATTGGGTGACAGCGTTTTGATCCCTTTTAGATACTAGTTTTCTGAGGAAGTGCTTAGGGTTCTGCAGGAGGCCAGGAAACCCACTACCAGAAAATCCTATATGGCTAGATGGAAGAGATTTTCTGTTTCGTGTCTCAAGCTTCACAAGGATCCCTTCTCAGTGGGGATCCCTTTGGTCCTTTCTTACTTGTGTGAACAACTCCTACCATATTTTTCTGCTTAAATCTCACTTTTCAACAATCTCTGCTTGTCTACCGTTGAGCTTCTCGCTTTGAGGTCAAACAATTTCTTAATGATAACAACAAATACCGCACTAACACAGCTGAGTACTGAAAAATGTTTATTCAAAATAAAATAAAACATTAAAAGTAAGTGCTTTCCGATTACAACATCGCTTCATCAGACTGAAAACTGAAACAGTATTCAATTTAAAATGAAACTAACCAGTGAATTTCTAAAATCAGTGAAGCTGTTTAGAATAAAAGATATAGTCACAGGAAAAACTGCACAAAAGTTCAAGTTACAAAGCCTAAAATATAAAATACTGGAAATTACACAAGCAAGAAAATATAAAATATGTGCATACATATAATAATGTACAGAAATGAAAACTAATGTTTGAGTGGATATGCTTTCAGAAAAGGTTTTGAGGCTAGATACCCCATTTAAACCAGGTGGTTTCTCTGTATTAAACAGTAAAATTCATTTCTGTTCTGCAACTCCTGTACGGTTAACAATATCGCCGCCTCTAGTTCCCACATCCACTACCTGCAGAACTAAGAACTTAAAATTATGTCCTGGGCCATGCTGAATGATGTGTTGTGCTAAAGCATTGGTCTCTCTTTTGTTTCTAATATCCCTGTAATGTTCCAAAATTCTGTCTTTCAAGGACCTATTAGTCATGCCTATATAAAAGGCATGACAAACGTGACAGCTACTAAAATAAACAATGTTGGTAGTTTTGCAGTCAGCATAGAAGTCTAACTCAATTTTAAGATTCACATAGGGATATATATAAACTGAACCTGTAAGAATATGCTTACACGCTGCACAAGACCTACAGGCAAAAGTGCCTTTCCTGCTGGATCGAACAGTTCCATTGTGATGCTGTGATCTATAACACAAATGCTTCTTAAGTGAATTGTTATTTTTGAAAGTAAAGTATGGTGTAGTATCTAGGACGCCCTTCCGTTCTTCTACCGTATGTAAAATATTCCCGTTCTTTTTTATAATGTTGCAGTAATTATTAATGTCACTGGAATAGGGTATGGGTACCCTCAAAGTATCAGTCATAGCAGATAACGCCTGTGGATTATGAGGTGCCTTTGAATTATTATAATAGGCCTTACATCTCCTTTCCCTTTCTTGCTAAGCATTGGTGATACAGGCATTAATTTCTTTCCCCTTATAACCTCTGTGTAAGAAATCATTCTTAAGAGAGTCAAGCGCTATACGTAGTTGAGAGTCATCATTATGTAACCTCATTATTCGATAAACCTGGCCTTTCAGCACATTGCTTGTAACGTGCCTAGGGTGCATACTATTTTTATGCAAAAAGGTGTTCTTCCTAGTCGGTTTCCTAAATACACTAGTACATAAGGTATTAAGTTCTGTTTTACTGACCTTCATATCTAAGAAATCTATCTCTACAGAAGAGTAATTATAGGTAAATCTAAGGAAACTGGTGGTATTATATATGTAGGTCACAAACTCCTCCAGTTCTGACTGAGTGCCTTCCCAAAGCAAAAACATATCATCCACGAAATGCACATACCACATAATATAGTCTGAAAAGGCATTATTGTACACCAAAAACGTTTTTTCCCATTGAACCAGTACCAGGTTGGCATAGGTATTGACACAGGCAGTGCCCATGGCTACGCCAACCTTCTGCAGAAAATGTTCATTTTCAAAAATGAAAACATTATTCTCTAATACAATTTCATGAAGCGTGCATAACAGATTAGCCTTGTCGTTGGTGAAACATTTCTTGTGGTTCAAAAATGCTCTAACATTCTCAACAGCCCATTCATTAGGAATAACAGTAAACAGCGATGATATATCCAAGGTAAACATATAATCAGTAGATACAGTAGAAACCTTATCAGCCAGTCTAGATAAAAACGATTTAGTATCCTTTAACACTGTTTCACATTCATCTAATAATTGGTGTAGATTTTTTCAATAAAGATGGATAGTGGCTCCATACTCCAGCCTTTACCTGATACAATTGGCCTCACTGAGGGACAGTGTAAGTTCTTATGAATTTTAGGAAGGCCATAGATTGTGGGAATGAGAAAGCGCTTATTTTTAACGTTTTGTTTTATTTTGAATAAACATTTTTCAGTACTCAGCCATGTTATTAAGGTATTTGTTGTTACTTTTTGGTTTATACATCATCTTTTACCGCACCTCATCCTGTTCCTGTGTTTTTATCCAACAATTCCTTAATGCTGTCCATATCGAGCCTCCAAGAAAACCTAGTCCTCCCTCTTGGAACCTTAATTTGGTACATGGAGAAATTGACTCTGGCTCCTTTTAAGCCTGCTTCTTCTTCCTGTTTGCAACACTGCATCTGGAAGACTGTTTTGTTAGTTGTTCTTACTTCAGTAAGAGAGTTTCTGTACTTCAGGATCTGATGGCACCTCCTCCCTTTTTGTTTTTTTTCATAGGGACATGGTGTCTCTGCATACTAATTCTTCTTTTATGCCCAAGGTGGTAAATGAGTTGTCTCTTAAGCAGTCTGTCCTGCTTATTTTCTTTTTTCCGTGTCCACAATCTGTTGGTGAGAAGGTTCTTCACACCTTCGATCTACATAGCACAGGTATTTGGATAAGACAAAAGCCATCCACAAATCTGTGCAGCTTTTTGTTTCTTTCCATACCAAGACATTGGGTTTGGCAGTTTATAAGCAAACCATTTCCTGGATTTCTAAGGCCATTTATTTTTGTTATTCTTTTCATGGCAAGCTGCTTTCTGTTTCAGTTCGAACTCATTCTGCGAGGCCAGTAGCTTCTTCTGGAGCTTTCTTCAAAGGTGCGGATCCTAGAACCATCCTTGAAGCTGCTGCTTGGTCCTGTGTCCATAGTTTTACTAAACATTACAAATTGGATGTCTTTCCCTGATTCAGGGCAAGATTTGCTAAGGCTATCTTTCATGAGTTTGTGGAGCGTTCCTCTATGCCTTCCTCCTCCCATCCTTTACAGTAGCTGTTGTACTTTCCTGCATGTTTTGAATACTGCAACAGTGATAAGGAAGGACACAGTACATATGTGTAGCATCTTACTATAACAGTAGATGTCATTCTTTTCACAGTTGCAGTATTCAGTCCCTCCCTCCTGCCACATTTTCACTTTGGTTTGTTGGGCACACACTAGCGGTTGAGAGATTGTTTTCTTTTCTTGTCCTGTACCTTTTCTCTCCTGGATACATGTGCCCATCATTCTGTGGTTGCTCTAGTTCTGGGGCACTTCAGTTCTCAGTATTGAGAATGCATACATCACCTTTATGCCCTATGCTTGCATGGGGAGCATACACCTAACGTATGACATTGGGAGGATGTAAAGGCTTTGATAGGCTGGCTGATCATTGGGCTGTCCTTAACAGGAGATTCCACATGTTATGTATACTGCAACAGTGAAAAGGACATCTGCTCTTATGTTAAGATCTTACATAACTGTACTTTTTTGTAACACTCTTTCCAAACCTGATACAGCAGCTATAGCTTTTAATTAATCCTTCTGCTGCCAAAAACTTAATTCCAACCCTACTATTTCTGATAAGGATGGGGAGAAGATTATTGATAAGTATGAGGGAAAAGTATATTCTTCTGCAATTCTGATTTTTCAGAATTTTGAAGTTTTGAATTGTCAGGCTCATACGTTAAGGTTTGTCCTGAGTAATTGTGAAATTATGAGGAATGTTTTGTCTACAATTTCTTCTTTGAAAAAATCTGCTTTAAGTTTTTCAAGTGATTACTCATTGTATTCATTTTGTATATGACTGTTGATAGTTCTTTAAGAGCTGTTGTCACTGGCATTGTTTTGAGGATGTTTGCATTACTGCGTTCTCAGAATCTACCAGATGATGTAAAAAATGAGATTTTAAATTCTCCTTTGGATGGAGTAGTAGTTTTTGATTCCTGTGCTGCAGAGGTGATTAAAAAGTAAGATGAAAGGGGTAAGCTGATTCAGGAAATCTAGGATTTTTCAGCCCTTCTTTTCCAAAATTTCCAGGGAATTTTCTATCTCCCATCCAAGTTTGATAAGAAACAAAATAAATAGGCTCAACAAAATGCAGGTAAACAGACATTTAAGAAGAAATGACATGGGGGTTCCAAGAAGAAAGCTGTAAACTTCCAAAATCAAGGACAGTTCAGTAAGTCAGAATTGACTACTTAAGAGACTTTATTCCTCCCCCCACCCACTTTTCTGTTCAGCAACAGATAGTTTCAGACAAATGATGGCGCAGTGTTGCATGGGTAGCATTGTTGCCTCACAGCAAGAGGTTCTCCGGTTCGATTCTTGGCTGGAGTGCCTTCTGTGCGGAGTCTGCATGTCCTCCTTGCGTTCGTTTGGGTTTCCCCCGGGCACTGTGGTTTCCTCCCACGTTACAAAGACATGTGTCTGGAGTGTTTCTTCCCAAGCCTCCGCTGAAAATTGGCTTTGTACCAAGTTGGACTTTCCTAGTTAATAAATGTTAATAAATAAATAAATGCATTCTGAAGATCATCCATCAAGGTTACAGATAGTAGTGGGAGAAAATTCCTCCTTTCCATGGAGTATTTCCTCATCCATCAAATCAGAATCTGTTACTCCCATATGTCCTTCGTTACATGCTGTTCCAGCAAATGATAAAACCAATTCCCCCTTCTCGGGTGGGAAGGAGGCTTTATTCAAGGACTGTTAGTGGCGAAGAAAGAAAATGCTTGGAGACTAGTTCTGGATCATTCTTTCCTAAACCTGTTTGTGAAAGTCGCCAGATTCACAATGATGTCACTTTGCAACCTGTTATCTCCTTTTCCTCGTTCAAGTTTCCTAGTAACACTAAATTTAAATGATTCTTATTTTGACATTCCTATTCATCCAGATTTCAGAATTAAAGTTTTGTATGCCTGGATCACATTATAGGTTTTCTGCCTTATCCTTTTGACTATCCAGTGTACCAAGAGTGTTCACAAGGTGTCTTACTCCAGTTATAGCTCATTACAGGCTACAGGGTATCCACATTTTGCCTGTAGACAACTGTTACCCAAGTAAATCTTGGGACTCCCCACTACTGTGGTGCAAATGGGCTAGAGTCTGATAGTGGAAGGCTAGATGTTTGGAAAATGAAGAATGCTTGCCTTTGTACCAGGATATGGAAATATTTTTACTTTTTCTGTTTATACTCATTTGGGATTATCTGGGGTGTGCATGCCTTTCCATAAATATCGTGGGTTTATATATGTATTTCCATTGTTTCTGCTGGCAGAAAGGTGTAGCACGTGATGGGAATAGCAAAACTTTTATAAATATGTGGCATTTGTAATAACTGGGTATTTTCTAAAAAAGATACTGCTTAAATCAAACCTCAGCACAGCCAGGATATTTATCACAGAAACATTTGGCCCATATGAAATTGGTTCTGTCTGGCTGCAGTTAAGTCAACAAACTCACCCTAGCTGCTGCTGCTGTAAATGATGTTGGCAGAATAAAGGAGGTGTCTGTTATTATATTACAGCTGTAGACTTCTCAGTTTGTTTAGATGGTGACTACATTTACAACTAAAGTTAATCTGGCTTCTTTCATGAGCTAACATAGACCTCATAGAAACAGTAAAAAAATCTATCTAGTTAAAAAAAATTTTTAGTTAGACAGATGGAAGCATTTGCCCTACTGCATTGTAGTTGGGTTATTCTTATTTTTTAATACAGTTTTGGAATGATTAGAATACATTTGTTTTGATTCTAGTACATCTTTCCATCAAGTCCACCATTCAGCAATTTCAGCTGTTCATATAGGCTGGGTTATGATTTAAGTGTAGATGTGTGAAACCATTAATGTTGCTTCTCAGTGAAATCTTTAATTTTTGAACTTTTCTTCAGGTATTAAGTTCATTCCTGGATCTAAATTTTACATTAACAAAGATCAGTGCTCCCTCCAACTGGGCACTGTATATTTTGTGGTGGAAGGATCTATACTGTATGGCAGAAAAGCTGACATTGCAGCCATTTAAGCAGGTAATTTAAATTAAAATGTGTTTCTTGGAGGACTTTTATTTAGCAGCAGTTATATTGACTAGATATATTTCTGAGCTAGTAACACAGTCAGGGAAAGAACAACTTATTTCTGTATGGACCATGTCAGTGAGGATAAGTCCTTAATATATTTCCAAAGTAGTAAAAGAGTCTCCCTAAAAGTTGCATATTTATCTCCCATGATTTATTTCCTTGAGATGACTGGGGGGGGGGGGGTTGTTGCATACCTCCAGAACTGTGACAGCACCATCATCCCTGTGAGAATACACCAAAGGTCAACAGCTTGTGTTCTGTACTAAGGGCAGAGGGGAACAGAAGCTGCCATAGTCTGATTTGCTGACTCATAAAAATATAACATCTTTTGCCATCAGAAGTTTGAGACACTGTGGCAGCCAAGGGACTTTCTTCTAGCACTTTAACCACATCTCCAGCCTTTCACCAGATTCTTGCCTTGGTGGCAACTGCATAGTTGCATGAAAGTGCTATGAACCTGAACTTATTTTCAAAAATGGTACTTTTTTGCAGGAGCTGTCTTTTGATCAATTTTGACTCAAGTATGACTTTCTAGATTAAAAATCAAAAAAGGCCTCATGTCAAAGTTTTCCCTCAGGTTTATTTATTATTTACAATCTATTAAAAAATCTATATTTGCTGCAATAGTTACATTTACAGAAAATTGGAGTACTTATTAACAGAAAATGCATTAAAGAGTGAGAGGGCGTAAGGGTTACTGTTTATGTATCAGTGCAAGTAGTTTGGTGTGACAATAGAGCAGGCAGTTCAGGAGGAAAATTGATAAAGGAAATCAAAAGCCAAAACCAGTTCTGCAGTGCTGAATCCTGTGGGTGTGTTCTCATGGGTAATGACCCTGCCCAGTCCTTACTTGATTGGCTGGAGCTTGAGGCTGAACAAACTTTTCCTGCAATGTAGCCAGTTGTCACCCATTCTTAGATCAGCAAAACTCTGAGCTGAACGTTCCTTATGCCTTCCCCCAGGTCCCCTTAGACCAGCCAGTCCTGGCTGAGATGGCTGTGTGTTTGAAGTCTGGGTGTGGAAGCTCCCATTAAGAAGTATGGTATGAAGCCACCGCCAGATCTCCTTCAGTCCTATCTCTACTAAGCGCCATTTTGTACTGGTGCTTAGTTATGTGCTGTTCACTATTTCTTGCAACCAGGTCCATGTCAATCACATGTTCATCTTTGCAAGACTGTGGTGAACTCACACCTGTTTGTAGTGGAAGACCTAGATGTCTGCCTCTCTCTCTCTCTCAGTCAGGCTCCTGTGAGTGGTCAGAAGATCCAGAGGCCATTGTCTCAGAGAAAAGCAAGGATAGTGACTGCAACCCTCTGTTTTCCCACCAGATGTCCCCTTTTTAGGAGAGGCTCTTGAGGTTAGAAGTTCCTTAGACTGGTGTGCAGCTGTACTACTGTTCCTCAAAAATGCCTTGCAGTGTGTCTGGGGAAAGAATTCTGAGATGCCCTGGATCAGTCCTTTCCCCACCCCCACCCAATGGAATCAGTCATTGAGGGCACTGTTCAGGGAGACTGTAGGTACCCTTATTTGGCCTGAAGAAGGCAACTGATCTCTATAAGCCCTTGATTGTGTCAGTAGAGCCTGTTACTGACCATCCTTCTCAAGAACCTTTTGTGATCTCATCATTTAGGCATAGGATAACAACATTTTTCCTTATTGTCATCTGATAAGGAATCCAAAGTTTTGGACAGGAGTGGTAAGGTAGTGTCTACATGTGCTGTTCTGGGGCTTAGGGCCTCATCTGTTCAGCTCAGCTAAGTTCCACTATTACCTGATGAAGTGGGCTTTGAAATGGCTTGAGGACTTCCCAGAGTCTGGTGCAAGGGATACCCTCTTAGTGATTCTTTTCCTGAATTCTAATTTGTGCTACCTTGCAACTTGCTGTAATCTTAATTGTTTGGATACTTCTGCAGTGCTGTCATGTTCATGTGTTTGCTTGCACACTATGAGATGGCTGAGATTGCCATCCCTCAAAGACCAGCTTTGGAACAAAATCCTGGATGACCACTTCCTTATAGGGAAGTGCATTATGTCCAGGCCACTCAAGACCTGGTTGATGCCTTCCTGAAATGGAAACATGCCCTTCCTCTGTGAAAGGCCTTTATGATTCCAGTCCTTCTATATCCTCTTCCAAGCCTAACCATCTCCCAAAGAACATTGGAGTAATAGGTAAACATTCACAGAGACTTTAAGATGTCTACCTTTATATGTCGTTAAGTAGACACACTTTAGAGATCTTGCCACGATTTACATGCACTTAATTGTGCTCCCCTCCCTGCAGCTCTTGTGGCATACAGAGATAAAGCCCTGACTGTATGACCTGGGTTCAGTTAGGGTCTTCGCTGACTGACAGAGTGGTAGAGAAGGGATAGCTGGTAGGGCACTCGTTGATACTGTCCCTAATGGGAGGCTTACTCCAGAAGAGGGGGTTGCATTTGGACACAGTCAATGAGTATGGTAGGTTGGGAAAGGGAGTGAGTAGGATATAAACAATAAAATACTTCCTAAGTGGAAGCACATATGAGCTGAGCCCCCAGGATGCCCTTAGGATCCACCTGCCGTCCCCAGCAATACCAGAGTAAGTCAGGAGATAGGAGAGCTGTTAGACATGGCACAGACATGTGGCACTGGGGGCCAGGCTTGTATACATGAGGTCTGAGGGGACCAAAAACCCAAAATAGTGTTTACCTTTCAAACTGAGCAGGGATTTACATGATAATGCTGGTGTAAATTTGTTTCTTCCCATCTAGCCATCAAGACTAGCCCTAAAAGTAGCCAAAGTAGTACTTTGTTTTTTTTACCTGTAGTACTAACTTATTCCATAGGCTGGGAATACAGTTAGGAACATATCCTTCTGGTGAGTCTTGTGTTTTGTTGGTATAGATTTAGGTCCCCAGTGCAAGGTGTTTGTAGAACCACTGGTGTATGAAAAAATTGGAGTTTATGTACTATTGGGTCTTTCAAGGCTCAAAAAGTTTTCCATGGCCCTGCTGCTTATGAAAGCTGTTGCTACACACAAGTGACCTTGTGGCTGCAGGATTAATGCTCAGTGTTGTCTGGGTAAGCAGTTCCTGAACAGAGTAATATAGTTATGGCTTTCATTGAAGAGCCATATAGTTCACCACAATATAAAAATGGAAATATCGATAAAACAGTAAGCTACTTGTTCTGTAGAGTATGAATTCCATATAGTCATAGTGTTTTCCAGACTGACGCCAGAAGTTGGTTTACTGGGACTCCTGAATTATATTTACATTTTTACTACTGCAGCACAGATGTGGTGGTATATTTTCTGATCTATTGCTTCATGGAAAGAAGGTCTGCACAGTATATTTTAAACACCTGAATTTGAATCAAACAATCAATAGTGGTTTGGTGCGGATATACTGAGCTGCTTTTGCCTTTGCTTCAGACACTTTATTGTGAAATTAGATACCTACATCTGTCTTTTACTATCCAAACCATGAAACTCTTTGTCTTGCTTCCTGCCTTTGCACACTCTTGAGTAAAAGAGAAGGCAGAGTACAAGACGTGAGTTGGAAGACTTATCTTCTATATTACAGACGATGTTTGCCTCCTTTCCAGCATGAGGGAAGTGGACCTGCACTATCCTGACCCTAGTAGCCTTATGGTAGTGCAGCCATGTGAGATGGAGATAACGGTGGCAATAGTGTTGGTACCAAAATCGTATCTTCACTGTATACTTGCTAATATACAGTTCTATAGCCAACAGTATGAAGAAGGAGAAGACTAAGAGAAAGGCATTCTGGACTATAGGAAAACCTTTACACTTCCCCCTTGGATAACACCTCCCTTTAAAATTACTGCACTTGACAGTGATTCATAGAGGCAGGGGCATTCATGCGGTCTGTCATGTTAATTTTTGACACAGTCTGTCCCACAGTAGATGAATAGCAGAACTGGATGAAGTGGAGACTAGGTTTGGATAGAGCTAATGAAGTGTTTGCTGAAGAACATGCTTAAAACATGAAATACAGTATCAGTACACATGCATATCTTACTGATACATTGTGCGAGTTGTGACTTGGAGGAATTGTCCAGAAAGGGTATGCAGATATGTTTATGTAGTTATAGGTTGTTCTAAGTAATCTGCCTCACCTGTAGTTAAGCTATCAGTCTTAAGCAGCTTTCCTCCTATCCTGTGCTAGAGGTAATGATTGTTTATTTGTCCTACATATTCTTCCGAGGCTTACCCGTTTGAACTCCGGGTTTGCTCAGAAAATCATTTTGTATGTCCAGTACTCTGTGTTGTGGGGGGGGTCACAGTTCACACTGGGCCTTTATCATTTGTGTTCATGTTTTCTTGCAGATTGCTCATACCCTTTTGACTTTCTTTTTTTTTTTTTGTTGTTTTATTTATTTTGCGGTATTTGATTTTTTTTCTCTCTCTGCCCCTTCCCACCACCGTAGGACCATGTCTGATGGCTCCAAGGCCAGCACTCAGTCAAACCCCTGATGGCAAGAGCTTGGTGTTAGGGAGTGGGCTAGCTTTACTGATCGTGTAATGTGGCATGCCCTTCCCACAGGGAGAGCATCCCCTCCCCCCACTGCGTGTCACCAAACTCCACAGTTGCTGCCCTCCAAGAAGACCTCCACTCACAGGTACATGTGCACTGTGGCAGTGCAGTCTCCCTTGGCCCATACTTTGTGGGTGAAACACCTAGTGCTCCTGATAGATGGCATCCATGTGGCAGGCAGACTTGGATGACACTGTGCTCTATATCTGCTTCCATGTTCAATTACCTTTGCCTTGTGCTCACAGGAGAACTCTGCTTAAGTGGTCTTACAAAGTGGTAATTTCTGGTTTACAGAGATTAATTGTAGAAAGAAACAGTCATTATCTATACTTTTTTTTTCTTCAGTTCCAGAGCCTTAAACCTGTCTTCAGGGTAAGGAATTCACTTTCTCAGTGTCCTTATACAAAGTATGTAAGACTTAGAATCCTGGGTTTATCTCAAAGGCCTAGAAATTACAAGTTGGTCCTTAACGTTTCTTGATGTTAAGTTGTCAATCTCGCCTTCATTCTTGCTGGTTGGGTTCAGAGCCGAACCTTGGCTCCAACTCGGCCTATTACTAAAGCTCGAGAGCTAGTTTTACCGGCTCGAGGCTATCCTATGTGCCATAATGCTAGGCGTCATATACCCAGATCTCGTTTGCCGCTTCAGCTATGAGGTTGCGTTTTTCACCGGTTCCAGGTCGTATTAAAAATTTTTTATATTTGCAGTTAGTTTTTGTAAATTTTCTGTTAGTAGTTTTTGTCCTAGTAGTGTTAGTAGTGTACCGACTAGTTTTCCCCTCCTTTTCCTGGTAGTTTCTTCTCTCTTTCCACCCTTAAGGTGGACAGGGCCTTCAGTCCTTTTCTTTAGTTGGTAGTTGGGGGTTCCCTTTGAGTGTGTGTGTGGAATATTGTTCCCTTCCCTGTAGTGAAGTTTAAAGTAGTTGTTGTGTGGGTCTTTTCAAGAGTTTTTGCGTGTGTTTGTGCTTTGTGTGCTTGACTAGACTTTCTGTTCCCGGTCATGTGGTATCTTGTCCAAGGATACCAAGGTATCAGGATTTAAGAAGTGTGACTCGTGCTGTCAGAAGATGTCTCTGACAGACGGTCACACTTCTTGTGTATATTGCTTGGGTCCTCTGCACCTGCAGGACTCTTGTTCTGTCTGCCATGCCTTCAGTCCAAGAGTCCTGCAGGAACGCAGAAACAATCTCATCCTTAGAGGCTTGCTAAAGCCTGAAGGTTCTCCGACGAAGCCTCCGTCCGGTAGACCTTCTAAGCCTGCCAAACCGTCGGATCTATGTCCGGAGCCGGCGCCGAGCAGACCACCTCCTATCTCATCGGTTCTGGCCGGAACCGATGCATCGAGGCCTCAGTCGGATCCGACTTTAGTGTCGGAGCCATCTCCAAGCTGAAAACGTTCCCGATCTCCTTCCTTGGAGTCAGTACATTTGGCTCCGAAGTCCCCTTTACTATCGGAGCGGAGCCATAGGTCTCACTCCTCTCGGTCTTCCAGGCTGTCGGATCACGACCTCGAGAGGGTAGTCAGTAGGCTCTTAGTCGTAGGCGCTGGCCCAGATGTTGCATAGCTCTTCTCATCAGACAATGGCTACCCCAATGCCTGCTCCAATTCCTCCTCCAACTCTTCCTTTGAGCTCGGAGCCGGAGGTCGTCGGGGTTAGCACCGTTGGGGCGTCAGAACCGATACCACTCTTATCGGCTCCTTCGTCGGCTCCGATCCCTTCCTTGGAGAGATTCGGGCGCCGAGACTCCCTCGTCTGCTCCGAGGGGGCGAGTGGCATCGGACCCTTGTCTGACCCTGTTCTCCCTCTTGGAGCCTCGGCACAGGTGAGTTCGGCCCCGACATCGGCCTCGGAGCCGTCCCTCTCGGTGCCGGGGGGAGCCCTTATCTCTTTGGAGTTGGGTCCCTCTTCCCTGCTTGATAGGGGCGGCTTTGAGGTCATGAGGAGCGTGCTGGCTCCCATACCGGCGCCACGGTCGACCCCGTCGGCCCCTCCCCATATGGTGCATGCTTCGGACTCTGCCTACCCTCCCGACCCCAAGCGTGGAGAACCAACGCTCCAGGTAGCCTCATTGGGCGTATCCTCCTCTTCCGAGGCCTCCCCGGATCTTGCAGGGGAGCCCCCTCGAAAGAGAACATGCAAGAGGAAGCATGTAGACTCCCCTGAGTCAGTCACATCAGACACCGACCTGGATGAGTCGGAATGGTCCCCCTCTGAGGATGTCTCCTTTTCTGACATCCTGGAGATTCTCAAGCAGAGGGGGAACTGGTCTGCCCTCAACCCTTCCGAGGACGAATCGGTGTACCTAGATGTGTTTGGTTCTTGCCCTTCCACCTCTTGGGTGTCTCCGCCTTTCGACCCACTCATGGATGTGGTGGCTCGAAAGGCATGGACGGCTCCAGATACTATGGAACCAACTCCCCGGAGGCCTACAGAATTTATTACAGCCCCTTCTGACAGGCAGTTTCTAACTAAGGGCGTCCCTGTTGATGCCATGGTGGTGGCGGCGGCCACTAAGAAGGAGTTGGCTGACCCTTCAGTACCTGTCCATCCTCCTAATAAGGAATCTAGGACTATGGACAGGTATGGTAAGCGGATGTTTTCTTCAGCGACCTTTGCCATGCGGTCGCTGAATTATTTGTGCCATTTCACCCGTCTTCAAAGAGACCTTCTCAAAGAACTGGGTGATACCTTACAGGACCCATCAGCTGCGGGGTCTCAGGAAAAGATCAACTCACAGCTGGCGACCCTGAACTCGATTGTCAACTCCTCCATGCAGCTCATTTCCTATGCAGCCGATGGGGCGAGTAGGGCTGCAGGCACGGGCGTTGCTCTAAGGAGACATGCCTGGATGTGGCTTTGTAACTTTGCTGACCCCTTCAAGGCATCATTCACTAACACCCCCTTTGATGGTTCTACCTTGTTTGGACTCAAGTGAAGGATACATTGACCAGGTGCGAGCAGGAAGGCAAGACTCTCTCTGCCGTGGGAGTCCATTTTTCCACTCCTTCTAGACCATATCCTAAGGGTCAGAAGAGTGGCAAAATGTGGTTCCGCAAACCTCAGGGAGTACTGCCTGACGCATGTGGTGAGCTTCCCTCCAGGGGCAGAGGAGGGAACAATAGACGCCGCCGCCCAAGGGGCAGGGGGGGTCCGCAGAATCAGGGTAGCAAAGAATCTTTCTCTGACAAACCGTTCCAACACCCCTGAGGAGTTGCCCGACTATCCACCTTCGGAGGCATTCGGGGAAGACTATCACTGTACCCAGAAGCCTGGCATTCCCTCACGCAAGACAAATGGGTACGGTCGATCATATCCGAGGGTTACAGAATTCCCTTTATTCACTCCCCACAACAGCCAAAAGGGCCCCTTCCAGACGTTCCACCCGGTCTGAGGGATCAAGCAGCACTAGAAATTTCAAAGCTGCTAAGAAAAAGAGCTATCCAGCCAGTCCCAGCAGACCAGCAAGGATCCGGAATTTACTCCAAGTTCTTTTTGGTACCAAAAAAGACTGGGGATTGGAGACCTATTTTGGATCTCAGCAGGCTGAACGAGTCTGTTCAAAGAACAAAGTTCCGGATGGTCACGCTACAGTCCATTCTACCCTTTCTGGGTCAGGACAATTGGATGTGCTCTATAGACCTTCAGGATGTGTACTACCATATCAAAATGAACAGGCGCTCCAGAAAGTTTCTCCACTTCCGGCTGGGAGCCAATCACTACCAATTCAGAGCCCTGCCCTTTGGCCTCACCACAGCCCCCAGGGTGTTTACCAAATGCATGGCAGTGGTCGTGGCTCACCAGAGACGACAAGGATTCCAGGTGTTTCCATACTTAGACGACTGGCTCCTTACTGCCACCACCAGGCGTCAACTACTCCAGTCCAGAAATTATGCTGTCCAAACTTGCAACGAGCTAGGTATTTCTATAAACTTCGAAAAGTCTGCCTTGTCGCCTTGTCAGTCTATTACCTTCATAGGCGCCGTTTTAAACACTGTGGAGCTGTCAGCAAAACTGCCTGTACAAAGAGTTTCAGACATTCGCGATCATGTTCTGATCCTACTACAGGAGAGCAGAGTCAAGGCCAGATTCGTATTAAAAACCCTAGGCCTCATGGCAGCAGCAATCACATTACTCCCCCTAGCTCACTTTCACATGCGGATCCTACAGTGGATGCTATTTTCCCAGTGGTCCTTTCAACAGCTTCCAATGTCACACAGCATTCTAATCACTCAGTCATGCAAAAGGCACCTTTCTTGATGGATGGTCTCTCCTCAGGTACTTCAGGGCAGACCTTTTGTCCTTCCTCCTCCTGTTGCCACTGTGACAACGGATGCCTCACTGATCGGGTGGGGGGGCACTTTCAGGGCAGGACAGTCCAGGGCACATGGCAACCCTTCGAATGCCACCTGCACATAAATGTCTTGGAAATGAGAGCGGTACTTTTAGCATTGCGGGCCCTTCAAGACTCTCTGCCCACCGGGACTATTGCAATTCTGACGGACAATATGTCTGTAGTGTGGTACATCAACAAGCAGGGCGGAACCAGATCCTACCCCCTATGTCAAGAAGCACTCAGACTTTGGCAGTGGGCAATCTCTTCTCAACGGTTTCTGGAAGCAACGCACATCCCCGGGAAGTCCAACATCATAGCGGACAGGCTGAGCAGAGCCATTCTCATGCCCCACGAGTGGTCTCTCAACCAGCTAGTAGCGGAAAGAATTTTCAGAAGGTGGGGTCAGCCTTTTTGCAACCCCTCAAAACAGCAAGTGCCAAGACTTCTTCACCCTCTTCCCTCTCCCAGGTCTTCCCCCCAGAGATGCTCTAGTCCACGATTGGCCCCGGGGTCTTCTGTACGCTTTTCCCTTAATTACTCAGTTAATCCAGAAAGCAACTGCTTTGAGATCCAGAATGATCCTTATTGCCCCTTACTGGCCTCGACAAGTTTGATTTCTGTTCCTGCAACGTCATCTACTGGAACAGCCCTGGCATCTGGACCCAGTGCCAGATCTTCTGACCCATCAGTCGGGTGGGCTGCATCAATCCCTTCAATCTCTCAACCTCACAGCTTGGTTGCCCCACTTCCAACCCTAGCCAGGCTTCCCTTAATCTCTCATTCAGTTCGCGACATCATTCTCGCTTCTCACAAGTCTAATACCAGAAAGACTTATGCTAGCAAATGGAAGCGTTTCTCTGTTTGGGCAGGGGAAAAACAAGTGGACCCCTTTACGGCTCCTGTCCAGACAGTTTTAGAGTTTTTGGCAGAACTTTTTCAAATGGGTTCTTCTTCAGCCACCATCAGAGTTCAGCTGGCAGCTATTGCAAATTTCCACGTTGGCTTGTCAGAGACTAGCATTATGTCCCACAAGCTCTGCAAAGCCTTTCTAAAAGGAACCTTCTTACTTAGGCCTCTGGTAAAAGATCCTCCCCCTCCGTGGGACCTAAATTTGGTGCTGTCGTCTTTAATTCTCCCTCCTTTTGAGCCGGCAGCTTCCTGTTCATTAAAGCTGCTCTTGTGGAAAACTCTGTTTTTAGTAGCTATCACTTCAGCAAGAAGGGTATCGGAACTTCAAGCCCTTTGTGTTCACCCTCCTTATCTTGTTTTTCACAAAGGTAGAGTGTCACTTAGGACTAATCCATCTTTTTTACCCAAAGTACTCTCTGAAAAAAATCTGAATCAGACCATCGATCTGCCTGTCTTCTTCCCAAATTATACCAATAGGGCTGAACGAAAGTTACATTGTTTGGATGTTCACCGTCAATTACGCTTCTACCTGGATAGAACTAAGCAGATGAGGAAATCAGACCAGCTCTTCCTCTCTTACGTGGAAGGGAAGCAAGGCCTGCCTGTTTCCAAAGTAACCTTGTCCAAGTGGTTGACCTCTATCATGTTGATTTACCAATTGAGGCATAAAGAGCTCCCTTCTAAGCCTAGAGCTCATTCGACCAGAGCATTAGCTTCTTCAGTAGCCTTTCAGGCAAGATTGCCAATGGATTCCATTTGTGCAGCGGCCACATGGTCCTCTCCTCATACCTTCATTTCTCATTGCAAGCTGGACATGGCCTCCAGAAGCCGGGCTGATTTTGGTTCCACTGTACTCAAGAGTCTGTTCCATTGAGCCACCCAGGACCCAGGTGCTAGGGACGCTATCCCATCCAGCGAGAATGAAGGCGAGATTGACAACATAACATTGAGCAGTTAGTTGTCTTCTTCTCGCCTTCTTTCTTGCGTCCCACCCTCCATCCCCCTAGCCTGGAAAGACTGAGAGTATCTTGTGAGATTTTTCGTCACTAGGGTCATCTCCACAGCTAGCTCTCTTGCTTCTCTTGGTAACTCTTATAAGAGATATGTATATATTTACAAGAGCTTCTATTTATATATATATATATATATATATATATATATATATATATATGGGTCCCCTACTATTTACCGAAACGCCGATTCGCCGACAAAGAAATCACCGACACCAAACGACCGACAACACAAAGTACCGACAACGCAAAACACCGAACACCATAACACCGACACACTACACGTAAACAACACAGTACACTACAGGACATATCCACTAGCCCTAACCCAAACCCTAACCCTAAGGTCCGACACTACCGCACACTCTCCCTACCTGCACCCTAACCCTAACTCACTTACCCACCCCTAACCCCAAGCTCCGACACTACCGCACACTCTCCCTACCTGCACCCTAACCCTAACTCACTTACCCACCCCTAACCCCAAGCTCCGACACTACCGCACACTCTCCCTACCTGCACCCTAACCCTAACTCACTTACTCACCCCTAACCCCAAGCTCCGACACTACCGCACACTCACCTATCACACACCCTAACCCTACATCCCTCACTATTGCACACTTACCTGTCCGCTCCCTACTCCTAAATCCCTCACTATCGCATACTTACCAGGTCACGCTTACACATTCCCCTTGTCGGTCTTCCGGCTGTCGGGATTCCAGCGTGTCGGTCAACTGCGTTGTCGGTCGTTTGGTGTCGGTGATTTCTTTGTCGGCGAATCGGCGTTTCGGTAAATAGTAGGGGACCCATATATATATATATATATATATATATATATATATATATATATATATATTCTCTGTTGTGGTGGGACATGTATGTCCATAGTGTTAGCTATCAAACGAGATCTGGGTATATGACGCCTAGCATTATGGGACATAGGATAGTCTCGAGCCGGTAAAAGTAGCTCTCGAGCTTTAGTAATAGGCCGAGTCGGAGCCGAGGTTCGGCTCCGAACCCATCCAGCAAGAAAGAAGACGAGAAGAAGACAACTAACATGGAACGTTATGGTAAGTACATAACTTCTCATTATATGCCCAGCTTTAGACACTTCAGGGTGGAACATCCTTCAGGGGGCGATACTTGGTTTATCAGCAGATGTGGCGAGAGACAGAGACATACACGTTTAATACTTATATTGACTTTGCAATAGTACTGGTGCCACTTGAACAGCTCCTATATAAATAATTCTTAATTCCTGATGACTGAAAATACCGGCAGACAGCTCACTTACCTGAATGAGATTTTCTAAGTAAATCTTAGTTCTTATATATTTGTAGTCTGTCTCTGATGAGTTGCAAGTTCACAGAATGGCTATTTTAACATCCCCTTTCTGACTGCTGTGTCTGAGTACTGGAAGTTCAGGATGTAACACTTTTGTCAAGAATGAAAGGAAATGTAACCTTCTTATAAACATTTACTGTAGTTTGCACTGGTTCTAAATTATCCTGATCTGATTAGAGAAGACACAGAGAACATTGTGTAATCTTTCCAGTAGCATGCATATATGCATGTAGTTGGGTGAAAGAAGATACGTCTCAGGGCAGACTTTTTTATTGCTGCTAGTGCCCACTTGTCTAACTCTGATTTTCCTCCTAACATTCTGTGCCTGTGTTTTTTTTTTTTGCTGTATTTAATGGTCAGTGCCCATCTGTGCATAATGTTCTTCTCATAAGGCATTCTGTACTCTACAGTATCTCTGGTACAGGTGCTGGAAAAAAATAGGAACTCACTGAGAAATATAAACTTTATGAACTTTCTGTCATTGTGAGCCATATATATTTTTTTAACATTTATTTTATTTGTTGTCATTGGCAAGCCTAATTTTTTTTTCTGTCTCTCTACTAAATCATACACACACAAATGCACAGACAAGTACAGTAACAACTATTTTAAACAATGAAGCTAGCTTTAAATTTACATCCCATGTATGAAATATATTTGAAATTCTGGGAAAGAAATCACTAATGAGCAGTGAACAGCGTAATCCGCCAAACATATAAATTCAACAAAAGAATAAACTTCTGTAAAAGGCAGAAGACTAACAAAGCCGTATATAGAAAAATAAGCATTTTCACAGAGTAAATTCTGCTTCCTCAGACCATAAAAACATAAAAAGCATGACACGTGTAAATACATAAAATAAATACAATAATAATAAATCAAATAAACCAATAGAAATATTCTGTAAAGTCACATGGCTCATTAATAAAAACTTCATTAACATAAACTCCTTGATTTTAAAGCCGGTCTTAAAGACCTTACCATTTAAGTCATACGCTTTATAAGCTTGCAGGTGCAAGATCCAAAATAACTCCCTGTTTTCAATTCTATTAATTACATCACCCAAACATCAATTTTTCTTTTATCATTTCTATTACTTTAAACCTAAAATCATGCAACTCACCCTTCTCTAAAGGATGTCTGGCAAGAAATATTTTTTTTGTCATTGCACTGTTTCATATCCCTGGCATGCTGCCTTATGCAATCTGTAAAGGAGCGAGCTGTCTTACCAACATAAAATTTATTGCGCAATGTACACTGTTAAATAAACTAGATGCCTAGACATACAGGTGGCTTCTACTCTAAAATGGTATCTCTTACTAGTTTCAGGATGAATAAAAGTACTGTCACTAGTTATAAATTGACAAAAATTGCATTTGCCACAAGGGAGCATACCTAAGAGCCTTGACTGATCAGGATGTCCATGATTATTATAACAAAGAATTTGGTGCAGAGCCTATTAAACTGTTCACTTGATCATCCAAAGTAAGTATATGCCAATGCTTCTTGATGATACAGATAGAACCTATGTTACTAGAATAACTCAGGGAGATAGGTAACCCCCCTTACCTCAGATGACACATTAAGTTCTGAAGTGGATTTAACATATCCATCAGAAGAAATACGAAATACGGTTTAGCTCTATTCGTTCTCAGATCACCCAGGTCTAACTTCCCTTCTTCTATTTCGGACTCTTTAAAGCCTCTTTCTAGGAGCTCATCTTTCAGTTTAGTAATATCTGACTTAAACCTCTCATCATTATTATTTAGTCATGATGTTCTCATCACCTGTCCTCTCATTAAAGTCTTATAAATATGTGGGAGATGTAAACCATGACTGTATGATTCCTATGACAAGTTTTCCTGAACCTAGTAGTTGTAATACTATGCAGCGTTTCTCTGTCCAACTTTAAATCTAAAAAAATCTGTATTTAGAGCCGAAACAGTAGCTCTAAACCTGAGATAAGTTGTGGAGTTATGTAAATACTCGAAAAAATCATCAAGCTAATCATGTTTACCATTCCAAAGGAGGAATGTATCCTCTACAAATCTGTGGTAAAATGCAATGGAGGAAGAACATCTATTACCCTTCAACACAAGTAATCTCCCAGTAAGCCATCACACTGTTCGCATAACTGTTGGCACAGGGTGTCCCCATTGCCACACCAGTCCTCTGACAATATTATTTCTCCTGAAATAAAAACACATTATTCTCCAGAATGGTTTCAATGAAAAGGCATAAATCAGTGGTGCCAGTGCTATACTCTGGTAAAAATTCCTTAGCCAGCTGTATTCTCTGTTGATTCGGGATGACAATGAATAATGAAGAAACATCCATGGTAACAAATAAGGTTGTCTCACTCAAGTGCCTACAATACAGAAAAGAAAAATTAGTTGGGCAGTACAGAAAATCTGATTTCGTATTCTTACCAATATTCCAGAATTACCAGTATTCAAAAGTAGTGTTTAGTTCCAAGAAAGGCATACGTTTTGGTAAGTTGATGTGGAAGTTTATTACTACATTTTAATTACAACTGCCTGATGAATGAATTTAGTCATTAAGACGTGATGGTAATCTAGTCTAAGCTATATAAATTAGAATCCTAAGTGGGTATCAGTCCTTTTGAAATATTGCACTGAGAAGATATTAGTGTGTGTGTGTTTTTATATATATATATATATATATATATATATATATACACACACACACACACACACATATATATATATATATATATATATATATATAGATATAGATATAGATATAGATATAGATTTATAGGATTTAGTTTGGTCATCTCCTTACAGTGTGAATGGATGGACTGTTTGTCAACTAAGTAGGTCTGAATGTACTTCATTAGAGCCCATTAATAAATATTAAGCAATGTCAGTGGCTCAGCAGATAGCACACCTGTATCTTTTGCAAGAAGATCATAAAGCTGTGGGTTCTGTTTCCTCTGCAGGTGACTGGATTATTTTTTTTTTTCAAATTGCTGGTAGTGTAGTGTAGCATTAGGGGATGTTGCACTCCTGGGTATGCTGTCCTTTGGATGAGATATTAAACTGAGATTCCATTTGCTTGAGTTAATGATAGCTTAGATAGATGTAGAATGTGCCACAGCACTTACTGAAAAGGGTAGAGGGACTTTAAAATAAATCAGTACAGTAAATCATAATAACTTAAACTATCTGTAGAAGCAACATTAAGTATTATAGTAACATTAGTCAAAAGAATATCTCTACAATGCAGGGTTCATCGTATTGATCATTGCTGTAGTAGCCGTAGCTGTATGGGTTATTTCCTGTCAAGGGTATAACAGCTGGCCAGCTTCCAAAGCTTCAAGGCACCTTCCACACACACAGTCTGGCAGCTTGAGCTGAGCTGACCTGACTAAAAAGGGAAGATTGGGTGCCAAGCCCTTCAGAGCTTTCCTGCCACAGAAGAGTATGCTGTTCTGAGGCTTTCTATAATCAACAATTGGCTTGTGCTGTTATTTTTATAGGCAGAGAAGATCCCTCTGGGTGGGAAAAACTTCCATTAAAAAAAATGCTTAATACTTTCCTGCTCAGGAAAGTTATTTTATAGTTTTTTAATGGTGTGTCACAACACTGTATTGTACTTTTAAATGAAAGCACTCTTTTGTTCCCCTGTTAATGTAATTGAAACCCATTTTTTCTGTGGGGAAACTGTGTTACTTTAGGGTGCTGGTAAAGTGTTTTAAAGTACTTTTACTGTTGTTTTTTTTTTTAGTGAACAAAAAGTGATTTTGAGACTTTTAATTTTTATCAGCTTTTGCTGCTTGTTTTCTCTAGGAGAGAGGCACTGTTATCAACTTGACCATGGCACAAACTATTGGTCCCGTGGTTGGTCCTTCTTCAAGCCACAAAAAGAAAAAGTTGAACAGGCATTGCCAACTAGCAATTTGCCTCAGCCATAAGTGGATGACTGCTGTGGCCATTTGTTGCTGCTCAGAGCACTCATCTCTTACCATGGATTCCTGTGTTGTAGCACCTACAGCCACTATGGACCAGGAATTAGCCACATCCTGTGTAACTATTGTGGTCCCCTCAGTGGGCAATGGAGAGTCACTGTTGTTGGTCCTGGAAGACGGAACAGGGAAGACATCCCTGTTTTGTCAGAATGTTATGCCCATCCCTGGAGAAGGAGCTGCTACCATTAATGACATTTTTAGCTCCATTTTTCCTGTCAAAAAGAAACAGAAAACTAAACGTTTTTCTACTCTGACTTCTTATGCAGACTCAGAGGAGATCTCCATTTCTTATTTTCCCTGTGGGGGTTCTCTTTCTCTGAGATTATTTCCAGACTGTGCCAGTGTTTTCAGTGGGAGAACACTGAGGTTTCTCAGTCCTGCAAAAAATACTAATTTCAAGAACCTTCACCAATTTTCTCTAGTTCTGTCAGCTTTGGAGGATGTGTGTCACACACTAAAATTATCCCAATAGTCTGCCAGCTGCTCATAAAAAGGCAGGTAGAATGTATAAAGTTCTTCAGTCGTTTAAGTTTTTATACTCTTTTCCTAAACCTGACCCAGCAGCTGTTGCTTTAGTTAACCCTACTGCTGTTAAACATTTAGTTGTTTAATCATACTGTTTTTGATACGGATGGGAAGATTACTGATGAGTATGGGAAAAAGCGTATGCTTCTGCATCTTTGATTTACAGAATTTTGAATTGCCAAGCTCATATGTTACAGTTTATTTTACCTGTGATAATATGAGGAATGTTTTGTCTGCTGTTTCTTTGTGTTAGGAAAATCTGCTTTGAATTCAGTTTCTTCAGTTGTGCAAGTTATTACATACTGTTTACAGTGTGCGTATAACTCAGCTGGTATATGTTTCAGGGCTATGGCCACTGATATACTTTTGAGGAGGTTTGCCTGGCTGTGTTCTCAGAACTTTCTAGATAATGATAAAATGAGATTTTAAATTTTCCTTTGGATAGAGATTGTTTTTGGTTTCTGTGCTGAAGAAGTGATCAACAGGTATGAAGAAAGGGGTAAGAGCCCTCCTTATCCAAAATTTCTAAGGGATTCTCCAACTCCTTATCCAGTTTTGGCAAACATGAAAATAAACACTCAGCAAAATGTAGGTAAACAGACTTTTAAAAAGAAATGGTAAATGATTCCAAAAGAATTCAGGAACCCCCCCCCCAAAACCAAGGACAGTCCAACAAATCAGAATGATTATTCAACCGACCTTACCTCCCACCCTGGCAGCTTTCTTTCCCTTCCAGGAAATCTGAGTCTCCACTTTTTTCTTTGGCAACAGATAGTTTCAAACAAATTGATTCTAAAGATCATTCATCAAGGTTACATATAGCAGTGGGAGAAAATCCCTCCCTTCCAGGGAGTATTTCCTCATCCATCAAATCAGATCTCCTACTCCCATATGCCCTTCGTCACATGCTGTTCCAGGATGTGATGGAACCATTTCCTCCTTCCCAGGTGGGGAAAGGATTTTATTCAAGGATGTTTTTAATGTCAAAGTAAGAAGATGCTTGCAGACCAGTTCTAGACATTTCTTACCTAAACCTGTTTTTGATGAGCCTCCTCCTTCTACAACCTAGTTCCTCAATTCCCATCTGACATTCTCATAATCTCCTACTTCAACTAGCATTCTACTCTCTGTTCACTTCAAGCATACTGCCTCGCTTCACACACTGTCTTTTTTTACTCTTAGCAACTTTCTCCCCAGCCATGTATCTCTAGTTCTTTCTTACTCTCACCCTTGCATGCTTACTCTAACACTATCTATTTCTTTCAGCTTGCCTTCTCATATCTTCCCCACTATTTCCTGTTATACCCCATCACTCCCATAACTTGGCTGCTTCAAGGCTGTTAATGTATTTGAAGCTTAGAGCCTTTTTATAATATGTTTGGTTTGCTAAGCATTTGAGATAATGTTTACCAATTCTACTATGTCAACTGTACTCAAATCACTTTGTAATAACTTTATCCTGTGTACTTGTATATACCTAAATGTGTTGCATTGTAATACGTTTATCCTTTTGTGTTTTATATATTCTGTGTTTCTTGTAGAGCTTTTCTCCACAGGCCTCCACTAAAAATGGGCTCTGCTTGGCCAAGTGGACTGTCCCAGTAAACTAATATCAATAAATATTAGTGCTGAAGTTCAAAATTATGTCTCTTCAAAAGCTGTTACCTGTTCTTCATTCAGCTTTCATTTTAACACTAGATTTAAAAGATGCATATTGTCACATCCCTGTTCATCCAGACTTTAGACATTTCTTAAGGTTTTGTGTGTCTGGATCACATTTATCAGTTCTCTGCCTTACCCTTTGGACTATCCACTGCACCAAAACTGTTCACAAAGTGTAGCTTCAATTTCAGCTTGTTGGGGGCTATAGAGATATTTTCCCATATTTAGACAACTTGCTTATCTTTGCAAAGTCTCTTTCTAAGTGACCGGAATCTCTTATATGGATAAGAGATCTCTTACACAAGCTGGGATTCCATGAGAACATTTAAAAGTATTTTTTGATTCTTTCACACAGGATGGTTTCCTGAGGTATCAGATAGACTCTTCAGTTCAAAGAGATTTTCTTCCATAGGAAAAATATATGTATATGTATACCTAGATCTACTTCTATGGGTTTCGTCTCAGACTTTGGTCACTGTGAGGGAATACCTTAGAATTTTGGGTCTCCTGGCATTTATGATTCTCATGATACCCCTATCAAGACTCCACATGAGAAAGATACAATGGTAAGTCTCTTTAGTTACTGCACCAACATCCTTTGTCTTTTCAAATCCCAGTGCAGGGTTTTGTTGGAAGAAAAATCACTTGGTGGAAACAGCAAATATCCATAAATCCGGGTCTGTCCTTTTTCCTACCTGTTCCAAAGCCAGTCAGTCACCACATACGCCTCAGACTTTGCTTTGGGAGGAAGGGTAAAAGTGTGATGTAAGTTGGGCACCAAGGACAGAAAGAAGTACGTAAATATAAAAAAGATACTTGCCCTAATCAAGACACATAACTCTGTGAATCATATTTGGTCCCCAAGACCTCTATAAGTTGTTACAGACAATACCACAGCCATGTGGTACATCAACAAGCAAAAAACAAGGTTGTAACCCCTTTTCAACCTAGCTATGTAAGCTTAGGATATAGTTTCACAGCACAGTCTCACTCCACAGGCATCCTACATTTTATCAGAGCACAGTTGTCTGGCAGACAGTCTGAGCAGGACAAGGGCAGACCCTCAAAAATGGAAACTAAATCAGGGGGTCTTCCAAGATTTGATACACCTCTAGAGAAGGCCTGGAAGACAAATGTCTTTTCCTTTCCTTTCCTTGGACAGGAATGTTCATATATATTTTTTCCACTCTTTCCACTGATATCCAGGGTGCACTTTAAGATTCTGAAAGAATCTCGTGAGATCATCATGGTGATTCCCTTCTAGCCCAGTCAATAATGGTTCTTTTTATAAATGGCCACGGGCAGTTATCACAAGGTTCCTCACAGACTGGATCTACTCAACTGTGATACTAGTCAGCTTCAGTTGACTGCCTGGATGATAAGGTCTTAATCAGTAAGCAGTTGCCTAGAGAGAGAATTATGTGCAACAGGTACTAATGGAGGCAAGAAAGCCTGTTACTAGAAAAAAAGTTGTGTGCTTACCACAACGTTCCATGTGAGTTGTTCATCTCGCCTTCATTCTTACTGATGGGTTCGGAGTTGATCCCTCGGCTCCGAGTCGGCCTACTACAAAGCTCGAGGTTTCCAAATAGCTCGAGGCCAAGTCCCTATCCAATGATGCACCTAGAGTTACCTCAGATCTTGTTTGCATAAAATAATACCATATGTCATTCTATAACTCCATAAGAGAGAAAGTATAGAAGAGTTGAGAGACCAGGAAGGCTCTAGCGTCTCGGTCTTCTGGAAGCCCAGAATGGGGTAGGAGGGAGGGACACAAGAATGAAGGTGAGATGAACAACTCACATGGAATGTTATGGTAAGTACATAATTCCTTTATGTGAAGTTCTATCTCGCCATTCATTTTTACTGATGGGTAGCATCCCAAGCACCATCTACCTCGGGTGGCTCACGGGAGTATATTTTTCAGGACCATGGATCCAAAGGAGGCTCCCTAGAGGCCCTGTCAACTTTGCAATGAGTGATAAAGGTATGAGGTTTCGATCAAGTGGCTGCTGCACAAATGTTACCAGTAGGAAGTCTGGCAGAAGATGTAGAAACTGCTCTGGTTGAGTGAGCTTTAATTTTATGCTGCAAGGGCATATTTGGCACCTGAATAAGCAAAGGTGATACAATCAGATAACCATTTAGACAGAGTTGTTTTAGCCACTGGCATACCTTTCCTGGAGTCTGAAAAGGAAACAAAAAGCTGATCTGATTTCCTGAAATCTTTTGTTCAATCCAAATAAAATCTGAGCTGTCTGTGAACATCAAGTTGTGCAGTGTGTACTCTAGGTTGTTGGAGTGATTGAGGAAGAAAACTGGCAAATCAATGATTTGGTTAAGATTAGTTTCAGTGCAAACCTTAGGCAAAGAGGAGGGGTTTGTTCGAAGTGAGACTCTGTCAGCATGGAAAGTCAAGTAAGGAGGTTTAATGGACAAGGCCTGAAGCTGTGTAACTGCGGCCAGAAGTAATAGCCACTAAAAAGATAGTTTTCCATGAAGAAAATTTGAGGTCACATGAGGAAACTGGTTCAAATGGAGGAAGAATAATGCGGGAAAGCATAAAATTTAGATTCCATGGGGAATAGGGAGATTTCACAGGTGGTCTAATATGAAAGGTCCCTTTGAGAAAGGCTTTGGATAATTTGTATGACATAATATTCAATCCTTCAAATCCCAGATGAAAGTTAGAAATGGCAGCAAGTTGAACACGGACTGTTGCTGCTGCAGCTCCTTTATTGAATACCATGGTCAAGAATTCTAGTATAGAGGCCACAGGGGCTTGGTAAGGATCAATATTGTTTTTAGAGGCCCATAAAGAAAATGTTTTCCATTTGCTCAGGTATAGCTTCCCCATAGAAGATTTATGAGAGTATAAAAGAATTTGTTTTGTCTCATTGGAAAGGTTATGGGACCTGGCTATGTTGGAAATTGGAGCAGCCAAGTTGTCAGCTTCAGGAACTGCAGAGAGGGATGAAGTTCCCCCGACAAGTGCGTCAGAAGGTCCAGAACTGGGTCCAGAATCCAGGGGTCCTCCAAAAGATGAAGTCGAAGGAAGGGGAACCAAATCTGAAGAGGCCAATGAGGAGCTATTAGAATAATGGTCCTTCCCAGGGCTTTTGCTTTCTGTAATACCTTGGGTATCAATGGGATTGGTGGAAGTGCATAGAGGAGACCCGGGGGCCAGTCGTGAACGAATGTGTCCCTTGGGGCTTCTCCCAGAGGGGAATCAGGGCAAAGTAGCTTCTGCATTTCATGTTCATGTGACTGGCAAAAAGGTCGCAGCAAGGCTGGCCCCACCTACGGAATATCCTGTCCGCTATTTCTGTCTTGAGGGACCATTAGTGGGGCAACAAAATTACATTGCTCAGCTTGTCTGCTATCATGTTGGATTTACCCAGGATATGCATTGCTAAGAGAAAGAGCTGGGTGGATATAGCCCACTGCCATACTCTTAGGGCCTCACGACAAAGGGGGTATGACCTGGTTCCTCCTTGTTTGTTCAAGTACCAGACCATTGACGTGTGGTCTCTCTGAATCGCAGTCGTGCCCAGAGGAAGAGAGTCCTGGAAGTACTGCAACACCAAAAGTACTGCTCTCATCTCTAAGACATTGATATGCAGATGTCTCTCTTGATCGCTCCATGTGCCCTGGGCTGTTCTTCCCTAAAAATGCCCCCCACCCTATCAGGGAAGCATCCATGATCACTGTGGCCGCTGGTGGGGTTAAAACAAATGGACTTCCTATAGTAACATGAAGTGAGGTCAACCACCACTGAAGATCCTTCTTGCAGGAGTTTGTGATCATTATCTGGTGAGACATGGGGAGCTCTTGGTAAGACCATTGAGTGAACAATAGCCATTGCAGTTATCTGCATGTGCATACGACCCAGTGGTATGGCCAGAATTGCTGCTGCCTTCATACCTAACAATTTCAGAACTGATGCTGGAGCCTTGTTTTTGGATATTAGAATGTGGACCTGCTGACTGAGTAGTAAGACTCTTTCTACTGGAAGTCTTAGTGTGGTGGTGGTGGTGTCCAGTTCTGCTCCAATAAAGATGATGTGCTGTGATAGCGACAAGACAGATTTTTCTGAGTTTATTGTAATGCCCAGCTAGTTGCAGAGTGACAGAGTGGATTCCCTGGCCTGAATGAGTTGATGCCTGGTGGTGGCGGTGAGGAACTAATCATCTAGGTACGGAAACACCTGGAATCTTAAACGTCTCAGGTGAGCCGTGGCCACTGCCATGCATTTGGTGAACACTCTGGGGGCTGTAGTGAGACCAAAGGGCAGGGCTTGAAACTGGTAATCATTGGCTCTCAGCCGGAAGTGCAGATGATCCCCTGGATAGCCTGGCCATTTCTATGTGTAGTACGCATCCTGGAGATCTATTGAGCACATCCAATTGTCTTTCCCTAAGAAGGGAAGTATCGACTGAAGTGTGACTATCTGAAACTTTTCTTTCTTGACAGATCTGTTTAGTCTGCTGAGGTCCAATATAGGTCTCCAGGCCCCTGTCTTTTTTGGAACTAAAAAGAATCTTGAGTAAGTTCTGGATCCTGTCTGGTCTGCTGGGACTGGTTGGATGACTCTTTTTCTTAGCAATGTCTGGACCTCTATTGTTGCTTGTTCCCTGTAACTGGGTGGAATGTCCAGGATTTTTCTTGTTGGTGTAGGGGGTGTGGCAAATGGAATGAAGTATCCTCTGGAAATGATAATTTGTACCCAGTTGTCGTTTGCTATTTTCAGCCAGGCATCTGGGTACAAAGATAAGCGACCCCCAACTGCCTCCAGAGCAGGACAGTCGGGCCTCCTTTTAGGAGAGCTGGTAGGGCTTCCCAAATAAGTGATCTCTGTTGCCCTGGTTTTGCAGGCACCCTCTGCCGCGAGGGCGGCATCTTCCATTATTGCCCCCTCCTCTGCACCTGGAGGGGGGGTTCACCACGTGTGTCCTGAAAGGCTCCTTGGGCATTTTGGAACATCATTTTTCCTCCCCTTTGACCCTTGGGGTAGGGTCTGGTAGGAGTGGGAAAAAGGACTCAGGTGGACAGAGTTTTTCCCTCATGCTCACACCTGGTCAAAGTTTCCTTAACTTTGGGCCCGAAAAGGGATGAGCCATCAAAAGAGGTATTCACAAAGGATGACTTGAAGGGCTCCATGAAGGAACACAAGCGCATCCAGGAGTGTCTCCTAAGAGCAACTCCTGTACCCGCTGCCCTGCTCGTTCCAACAGCTACATATGAGATGAGGCGCATGGACGAGTTGACAATGGAGTTGAGGGTAGCAAGCTGGGACGCAACTTTATCTGTAGCTCCTGCAGCTACTGTATGCTGAAGAACATCTCCCAGTTCTTTAAGGAGATCTCTTTGTAGTCTCGTGAAATGGGTTAAATAGTTAAGCAAACTGAGTGTAAAAGTCGCTGAAATAAACATGTGCTTCCCATATCTATCCATGATCCTGGAGTCTCTGTTAGGAGGATGGATAGACAAGGAAGTTTCAGACATTTCCTTTTTGGTGGCTGCCGCCACCACCATGGCATCAACTGGCACACCTTTGGTCAAGAAGGATTTATCTTGGGGGCAGATATGAACTTATTAGGCCTCCTAGAGACAGGCTCCTTAGTGTCCAGAGACTCCCACGCCCTTCGTGAGACCAGCTGCATAAGCTCATCGAAGGGCAGAGACTGCATAAGCTCATCGAAGGGCAGAGACACCCAAGAGGTGGAGGGCTGAGACCCGAAAGCCTTCAGGAGAACAGATTCATCTTTAGTAGGGTTGGTGGACTGCAAGTCACCCTATCTGCCTAAGGATTTCAAGTATCTCTGCAAATGAGATATCCTCAGACGGGGACCGTGGGGACCCTTCTGATTCATCCATGTCAGTATCGGATGTTAGGGACTCCTGAGGGGAGTCTATATGCTTCCTCTTACACACTGTCTTCCTGGGAACCTCATCAGTGGGAGCTTCTGGTGAAGTCTCTGAAGAGCATGGGCCACCCAATGGGGCTTCCTGAGGCTCTGGGTCTCTGTGCTTTGCCAGGATCTGTGAAGCAGAAGCAGACACAGGAGCTTTAGGGAATGAAGAAGCCGGACCAGAGGTTGAGGATGTCTTGGGAGACACAACTCTCTTCATGGCTTAGAAGGCACCCCTGCTCGATGCGAAGGGATCAACGGAGCCGAGTAAACTTTCGATACCCCCAGCACTGGGACAGTGGGCTCTGAGCCCGAGGTAGGAGCAGAGCTCATCCGAGCCGAAGCCCCGAGAGGCAGAGTCGGAGCAGACAAGTTGGTTAGATTATCCTCCCCGGACCCGACCAGAGAGTGTCGGCTCCTAGAGTCCTTGATCGGCGCAGAGGACGTCAGATTGAATGGAGCCAAAGACACTGGAGCAGGCATCTGCTCCAAAGGCTCCCAAGTCAGCAAGTCCGACTCCTCCGGCTCCGAAGGACCGGTATGGCTTGGAGGAAGAGTTATAGCTGGCATAAGGGTCTTCATCTCCAAAGCCGCCTGGGTCAGAGCCGATAATTTTGCAAAGGCCAGTGCCTGTAAAAGCTTCTGCACCACACGATCCCCATCCAAATCTGAAAGGCTAACAGAAGACTGAGATGAATGGATCGATGGTACCGACTGAAGTAGAGGAGATTTTGGAATTTCGGATACCAGTTCCAAAACCAGGGACCGGCTCTGAAAAGAAAAGACAGTCTACTCCGAGACCTGTGGAGCCAGTGTCACAGACTTTTTTGACTTTTTTGAATCCACAGAAGTCTTGGAGGACTTTGAGGACTTACTAGAGCCATCCTGGTCACTCAAAGCCTCCTGGAAAGAAGGTTTCAACAAACCCCTGTCAGTAAGTTTCCTCTTTCTCTCTTGGAGAACCTGAGAAGAAAAGGAATGGCATATGGAACATGTTTCTTGTAAGTGCAAGGCACCTAAGCAGTAAACACAATTGGCATGGCTGTCAATAACATACATCTTCTGCCTACATTTAGGGCAGTTTTTAAACCCTGACTTAGGGTGTTTGTCCTTGTCATCAGCCATGACAGAAAAAATGGACACACCCAACAACAACAATATGAATTAGCCTTTTAATAAAAAACAGGCTAAATATGCACACAAACACACAAGCCCTTCAAACTAAGGCTAACAACAAGCAGAAATGTAAATAAGCCTTCTAATAAAAAACAGGCTAAATATAATCACACAAGCCCTTAACGAAGGCTAAGAAAATTACACACACACGCTTCTTTTTCTAGCAGATATATCAATAGTAACAATCACTAAACTGTACACAACTAAAGGTTAAGTCTAAAGCTGTGACAAAGGTCACTAAGTAAGCACACAATACTATTACTATGCAAAAAAGTGACAGAAGGTCACTGATTAAACAACTTTTTGTCAGAAATCTAAATAGGCCTAATAAAAAACGAGGCCAAATATATAAGTAAGAAAAGGCACACAAGGAAAAGGGAAACAACAATACAAAGCTGTAAGAGCTTAGCTAACTATCTAACTATTATTTTCAAGAAATATCAATAATATTTTGAAATGTAAGGAAAGTAAGGTTTTTACTGGCCCGAGCTAGCGAGAACTTCCGATCTGTTGCAGCGGCAAACTAGATCTGAGGTAACTCTAGGTGCATCATGGGATAGGCTCTTGGCCTCTAGCTATTTGGAAACCTCAAGCTTTGTAGTAGGCCGACTTGGAGCCGAGGGATCTGCTCCACACCCATCAGTAAGAATGAACAGCGAGATAGAACAACTGTGCATTTTGTACCATTTTATGGGGTGGCGAAAGCCACATCACTATGGCTAGGCTTACAAATGCCCCAGGGCAGATAGCCTAGTACTAAACTATGAAACTATGAAAATACATTTACTTATTAGCAAATGGAAAGGTTTTCTAGTTGGTGCCAACAACATATCCAGCACCCATTCAGGGCTAATTGTTTCCTGGTTTTACAATATTTGTGTGAGTTACTATACTGTGGCCTTTCTTACCTTTCCTTAATGGTTCATTTATCAACTATTTCGTTATGTCTGCCCACGGATCCATTTTCAATGTATTCTCTTCTCAGAATGTTTTTGAAGGAAATTTTTGCATATTAGGCCAAAAAAAAAAAACCACTGTGTTTACTCCTTGAGATCTTAATTTTGTGTTAGAGAAACCAACACCTGCAGAATTTGAACAAGCTAGCCTTGTTGACTTGAGGTTCTTAACATGGAAAACAGTTTTACTGGTTGCTGTGAGCTCTGCAAGAAGGATATTTGAGTTGAACATTCTTGTGCAGAGTCATCCCTATCTCATTTTCCACAGAGACAGGGTTTCTTTGAGAACTGATCCTTTTATGCCTGAAGTGGTATTTGAGTTTACTTAAGCCAAACTGTCCATCCTCCCATTTTCTTTCCTAAACCTAAAAATGAGTGAGAGAGGATACGCCATAGCTTGGATGTCCACACACAACTCAGGTGCTATCTTGACAGAACTATATCTTTCAGCTCTTCGGATCAGTTGCCCATTTCTTGTGAAGGTAAGATGGGACAACCTGGATCAAAACAGACTGTTTCCAAATGGTTGTCTAAGGATATTATGCTTTGTTATACTTACTACAGCAAAACTACTCCAGGCAGGGTCAAGGTCCACTCTACCAGGCCTTTGCTTCATCTATGCCCTTTTGGAAAGGTTTGTATCCCGAAGTGTTCCTGAAGCAATTACTTTGTTCCCTTGTATATACCTTTACAAAGCACTATAAGCTTGATTCCTTCCTAAGTCTGTATCAGGCTTTGCTAGGACTATTCTCCATTGGCTCCTGGAACATCCTCCTTCCACCTTTGAAATGTAGTAAGCTAGGGTAATCTACCTATATAGTTAAGGCTACTGCAGCAGCAATCAATATAATAAGCATAGTATAGCTGTGTAAGTAAACTTACCATAACAGTAGTTTAAATAATTGCTGCTGCTGTAGCCGCTACCTCCCTCCATCCCCTTTGTTTTTGGTGTGCTGTTTATGCCAGGGTATGAATACATATTTTTTGTTGTTTCTATCACTGTCCCTTCAGGGCTAAGCCTACCTGTCTTTGATAGCATGAAAACTCTGAAGGGCTTGGTGACCAAACCTCTCTTTTCTGTTCATCTCGGCTCAAGCTAACGGTTTGGTTGAGTGGAAGTTGCCCGGCGGCTACATACTTGACAGGATATAGCTGATACAGCTAAAAATACTGCAGCATTGTTCATTCCTATATCTACTGTTATGGTAAGTTTACATACAGAATTCTTCTTTCTTACCATAAGAAATATAAACGCATACAAATTATTTTGTATTATTTATCTGATTAACCAGTAAACCTGTATAATGACCATACACAATAATTTCATATGTAAGTGGTTGAAGGTCGCTAATATGTCTCATTTATTCCAAAATAATTACACCCTTTCACATTCTTCAAGGACATGTAATAAGGTTTCTTCAGAAAATCAAAAGGAACACAGTCTGTCAGTATTACATTATATATCATCTTCCCTTTAATTGGGGAGTTTGTGTAATGACAATCTCCACAAAAATATCTTCCCATTCCAGCATGTGCTCAAACCTTATCTTTATGTCCTGTGTACCCGGTCTACGTCTTTCACTTATCCCTTGTATGTATTTCAAAATAGTTTCCCTTTATTTCAACATAAAGAAAGCTTCCTTGTGTTAGGTTAAGTATGGCAAAGAATTATTTGATTATCTAAGTCTTTTGTACGCCATCCTATGTTCTCCTTTAACTGAAAACTTCCTTTTTGCAGTGTATGTAACATATGCTGTGTATTGCTGAGAAAAGGTAAAGCCTAGTGCACTAGAGGCATTATATTTCATTTTGAAAACAGTATGATATAAATAGAAAGAATATAAGAAAACTTTCAAATTAATCAGACCTAGTCCATCCTGATAAACAGGAGCACATAATATTCCTTGTGCAGGGTTCATATGAGAACCCCATATAAGAGAAGAATGTAAACTCAGCCATAACATTTCTAATGATAAAGGGAACAAATAAACTCTACCAAATTAATTTAATTTATCTAAAAAACAGAATGTAAAAAAATGTACCTTTTTTTCCCTGTAAGATAACTGAAAAGCTTTCTATGCAGTGAAATTAATTTTTAATACCCCCCAGGGTTTCTTTCCATTGATTAAGAATAATTTGCCAAATATACTCAAAATTTTTATAAACATTCTGCAGAAAGGTATATCATAACTCGGTCATTCCCAGATTTAGGACATTTAGTTGTACTAATGACCACTCTTACTGTATGAAAAAAAAATGTCTTAAACTTTCCAAGACTTGTGTAACCCAAACTATATATTTTTTTCCAAGTACCACCACTAAGAACAATGGTAAATACACAGTAGGTAGGATCTCTGATCTTGCTTTCCTAAAATCTATAGATAGTTAAGATACCATTCATCATGAGTCCAAATAATAAACGACTTAATGGACAGCCTTATTTCACCCCCACAGCTATCTTAATTTGCCAGCTGTTTGCTAGAGGTCTAATCCAAGGAACATCATGTTTTATCAATTGCCAAAATGTTGTTAGAAAATCTTAAGCTGTCAAAGTATCCCAGCTACTATTATGATGAAGAGAATCAAAAACCTTCTGAATATCACATGTTGTCACTTTACCCGTAATCGGGTTGTTAGCAATCCGTGATATCACTTCTTTGTAAACAATTAACATATCACAAATAAAGGCGTCCCTTTGTCCCATAAACACCCTGCCTTAACAATGCCTTGTCTATCCATGTCATCTGCTTCCATCAAAAAGAAACTGACCTCCCTCTGCAGTTTATTGGCTAAATAAGGATTTATCTCATCTTGTTTACTCTTAAAATGTTGTTGAAATAACAACTTCATGACGCATAATTTATTTAATTGAAAAAGAAAATGTAAAGAATTTTAGGAAACATTAATAGGCCATGTTGTGGTATTTTAATCCTTATGTAGCCATATATTAACTATTTGTCACTGCAAACCAACTCAAGCTCAGTCAAAGGAAGCAAGTACTTATGGTTCTGCTTGTATATTACCCACTAGTCAGTCCAGGAACAATAACATTCTTTCACAGTAAGTTAAGTGTAAATTAAGTGTGTCCTCTCCTGTGACATGACTTTTAAGGAACTACATAATCCTTTCACTTTCTGATCCCATTTCTTCTGCCTAATAAAAACACCATTGCTTCAAAAATTGATCAAATTTCCCTGTGATCAGAAAACCCTGCATATGTGCACTGCTTCCATCAATCTCTTGCAACAGTGAGCTAATGTGGCATGTGTTCCCCTCCTGTGTACATAGGATGTCAGGATTTATCACTGTACTAAATTGAAGTCTACCATATGGGACTGTAATACTAATATTCTGACTGATCTTACTACAAGCTTCCATAGGTCACAACAAAGATCTCAGCGATGGTTTTGTAAAATGATTTTGCTCTGTCATTACCATCTGTACTAGCATAAATTACTATTAATTTTATTACTTCCATTCTAACTTTACAATCCAGTAGCAGAATTCTGCTAGGGTGTGTTATCACTGTGTCTAAAATGTGCATGCCCAAAGACCCAACTAAAACTTGAATGCCAGAGCATTTGTCTAGTCCCATATTCCAAACTGTCCCCCTTCCCCAGTATGTTGTAGTTTGTTCTTTTTGCAGTGCATTTAACTGGCGAACATCTGATAATATAACACTGCGTAGTGTGTAACATCAGTGTAAAACAGTTGTTTGACATCATTCACAGCAATGCTGACATTAATAAATATTTTCCAGCTTCCCTCAAATCTTTTTGAGTCTTTTTTGTATGTGAGAATTTTCTTTTTCCATTTTTTAACTTACCCACTGATAGAATGTCCTCCTTCCTCTTCTTCTTTAGCAGACATGTTTTCTGGATCCGTACTGTCAGCATCATAATCTTTCCCCCATATTACTTTCCTGATCTTCTCCCTCATTAATTTCACTTGTAAAAACAATCATCGCAGGAGGTTTGAGCTGTAGAGGCAGGGGAGGTATCTATATGTATTGTAGGGACAGGAGCCAAAACATTGTCATCAGCATTCAGAGTAATACAGTGAAACCAATAAATGCCTTTTCTGTCCATGTTTAGAGCAGTGTGTAACCCAGTTTTTCATACTGTGATCAAATTGAACGCATTGCCTTTTTGGGCAACAATTAGTAAGGTGTTGAGGTATCCCAACAAAAGGAGCAGATCTTGGGCTGTTCTATGCAGTGCATCATTCCTTTCCCGCCAGCTGTATTTATCACACAAGGAATATGCCATACCTTTTCATGTTGTTCTAGCCATGTAACCTGTTATTTCCCAACCCCAAGTCCATATACCTCTTTCATCAAATGATTTACATAAACCATGAACTGTTTTACAACAGTTAGAAAAATAAATCTGCACTTCCATTTCATTCAGTTTCCAACAAAAACATACTCATTCCTTGGATATAATTGATTGGTTTGCAGTTCTTGAAAAAAGGAAGACAATAGATGTTGTGTAGTCCAATCTCACCTTCATTTTTACATATGGGTTCGGAGCCGATCCTCTGCTCCGACTCTGCTGATTTACAAGCTTGAAGACTTCTGGTTGGCTCGTGGCTAAGCAGGTATCCCATAGTGCACCAGTACAAACCCCAGATCTCATTTGCCACATCGACGAGTTTGGTCATGCTTCCTTTGGCTCTGGCTAAGTGTCAAATTTTTTTCTATTTAAATATAGTATTAGAGTTATTATTGTGTTGTTAGTGTTGCTATTATCCTAGGCAGTTACGTTGTTTGCCCTTTTGGTGCAATCTTAGTTTAAACTTGTTAGTCTGGTATCCTGTGTGCCAGTTTAGAGTTCCTTGTAGGCGCCATTGCGCCTTGTTTTTTCTATATCAGGTAGAGAGTTGTTGGCTGTTTTCCGCTGGTAGTTAACAGAGGCTCCTGTTGTTATTTCTGACTGTTACTGGGTCTCCATTTGACAGTCAGCTTAGTTTCTTCAGAGACTGTATTTTTGGCGGGGATCCACTTGTTAATTACTTGGGGTTGGAGCTTCCTTCCCTAGTACATTAGCTATTATTCTTAAATTTTTACTAAATAGAGTCATTACAGCTTCTGTGTGCGTGAGTTTTTCCCTTTTCTGGTCTGCTTAAATTAGAAGGCCTATCCTTCTGTTCCACTGGGCTAGGCCTGTTTAAGTTAGAGGACCTAGTCCTCGTGGTACTTCCTTCTGTAGGGCTAGGCCCGTTTTAGTTAGAGGACCCAGTCCTCTCCCCTTCTTCTTCTTTCTTTCCTGGGTGTTGCATGTGTGTCGAATGTCTAAAGAGAGTAAGGAGCACAAACCTTCGGGTTTTAAGAAGTGCATGAAATGCTCCCAAAAGATGACTTTAATGGATGGCCACAGTAGCTGTGTCTACTGTTTAGGGGCCATCCACTTGCAGGAATCGTGCTTGTTCTGCCATGCTTTCTCTGCTAGGGTGTTACAGGAGAGAAAGAACAAGCATATACCCAAGGGTCTACTAAAACCATCATTTGAGGAAGTTCTATCCAGTTCTTCGGCTTCCTCCAAGTCTGGCAAATCTAAATCTTCAAAAAGGCCTTCTCCAGCACTGGCTGGTGTGTTGGAGCCACCTCCTAAACAGTCAAAATCTGCCTCCTCGACTCCACAGCCTTCGGAGCCGAAGGAGAGCACCATTATGGTGTCAGAGTCGGTTCCAAATGTTTCGGAGCCTACCTCTGAACCGATTGAATCAGCAGTTGAATCTGCTGCTCGGAGCCGGTCTGTCGATTTCCTACCGGTTTCCATGTTACTGAAATCTCCAGTGCCCCCTAGGTCAAGATCCCCTACTGTGTCTTCCAGGAGCCTTTCAGAAGAAGATTTGGAGAGGGTAATGTTGAGACTCTTGAAGTCGTCTGCTTTACCAAAATTATTGTTGGCTCCAACCCAGTCGGCTCTAGAGCCACTCGATCCAGCTTTGCCCTTTTCTGCTATTCCTCCTCAGATCCATGTTGGCCCTTCGGAGCTGGAGTGCTTGGTGCCACCAGAGGAACTATCGGTTCCAGCTCCCTTTGTCGCTGCTTTAGAGCCGAGTTTGGCTCCGACACGCTCGGTGCCGTCCGTCATGTCCAGGGGCTGTAGCTCTCCTGTCTCCGCCGATGGGGAGGGTTGGAATCGATCTTCGGTTCCGTGCCTTCCTCTCAGTGCACCGGCCAAGGTGAGCTCGGACCCTGCATCCACCTGGGAGCCGACAGCTCTGGCTGCAACATCAACCTTTGTCTCTTGGGAGTGGGGGAGGTCTTTGGAGCTGGAGAGGTCGGCGTTTGAGATGATGTGGGGCATGCTGTCTCATTCTCCAGCTCCTACCAGTGGTACCAGCACTCTCCCCCCAAGAGCACCCACTTCGGTCTCAGCCCCTACTCTCTCTGGAGACAGCAGAGACCCTCAACCTCAGGAGCCATTAGCTGGTGGCTCCCACTCTTCCGTGGCCTCCCAGGAATGTCTTTTCAAGGAGCCTCCCCAGAAGAGGTTATGTAAGAGGAAGCATGTTGACTCCCAGGATGAGTCTTTGACATCGGACACTGACTTCGAGGAGTCGGAAGGGTCCCCCCAAGTCATCCTCTGATGATGTCTCCTTCATGGGCATCCTGGAGATCCTTAAGCAGAGGTGCGACTGGCCCACTGTCAACCCCTCTGATGAGGAGTCGGTGTACCTGAAGGCTTTCATGTCTCAACCTTCTGCTTCTTGGGTGTCTCCACCTTTTGAGGAACTGATGGATCTAGTTAGTTGAAAGGTATGGGATACTCCTGATGGCCACAAAGAAGGAGCTGGCGGAGACTTCTTCCTCTGTTCATCCGTCAAACAAGGATTCTCGACAGATGGACATATTTGGGAAACATATCTTTAGTTCAGCGGCATTTACCCTTTGATCGTTGAACTATCTCACTTCACGAGATTGCAGAGGGATCTCCTCAAAGAGTTAGGAGATTCTATACAAAGTGCATATACTGAGGGAGTCCCTGACAAGATTTCTACTCAGTTGTCCACCTTAAATTCTATAGTTAACTCCTCCATGCGGCTTATCTCCTATGCCACTGATGGAGCGAGTAGAGCAGTGGGTTCAGGAGTTGTCCAGAGGCGTCACTCCTGGATGCGCTTGTGTAATTTTGCGGAACCGTTTAAGTCTACTTTCACCAACGCCCCATTTGATGGTTCCTCATTGTTTGGTTCGAAGGTGAAGGATACACTCCCTCAGTGTGAGCAAGAAGGAAAGATGCTTTCTGCCGTGGGAGTACGTTTTACTGTTCCCTCTCGACCATACCCCAAAGGTCAAAGGGGCTGTAAAATGTGTTTCAAAAAGTCCCAGAGGGTCTTTCCGGACACACAGGGTGAACCCTCCTTCAGAGGCAGAGGAGGAGAGGGAAATGGGATACATCGCCCTAGAGGCAGGGGTGGTCTGCAGTACCAGCAAGGCTGTGATTCCTTTCGGGGACGGCCATATCAGCACTCCTGATGTGGGGCCCGACTGCGTTTCTCTGGGGTCACATTTCTTTGTATCCAGAAGCCTGGCTAAATATCACTCAAGACAAGTGGGTACAAAGAGTTGTTACCAGAGGCTATATCATACCCCTTTCCCTACCACTGTTTGTTACCAAGAAGATCGCAGATATACCACCCAATCACAGGGATCAGGCAACTGTGGAGATCAATAAGTTGCTCTTAAAAAGAGTCATCCAGTCCGTCCCAGCAGACCAGATAGGATCCGGAACTTATTCCAGGTTGTTTTTAGTATCAAAACGAACCGGAGATTGGAGGCTAATATTGGACCTCAGCAGATTAAACGAATCCGTGAAGAAGGACAAGTTTCAATGGTAACACTGCAGTTGATACTCCCATTGTTAGGGAAAGACTATTGGATGTACTCTCTAGATCTCCAAAATGCCTACTACCATATAAAAATGGACAGGGTGTCCAGGAGTCATGTACACTTCCGGCCGGGAGCCAATCACTGTCAGTTTCGTGCTCTGCCCTTTGGTTTCACCACAGCCCCCAGGGTGTTCACCAAATGCATGGCAGTAATAACAGCTCACCTGAGACGTTGGGGATTCCAGGTGTTTCCGTATTTGGACTGGCTTCTGACCATCCCCACCAGGTATCTACTCCTCCAAAACAGGGATGCCACTATTCAACTTTATGCTCAGGTAGGGGTCTCCATAAAATGGGGAAAAAATCTGCATTATTGCCCCCTCAATCTGTGATTTTTATAGGCGCAGAGGTAGACACAGTGAACATGACAGCTCGTCTCCCTGCCGAAAGGGCACAAAACAATCTCTCAAATTCAGCATTTTCTCCCATTACGGAAGGTCAAAGCAAAGTGGGTTCTTCAGCTCCTCTGGACTATGGCTTCCACCATTCTATTAGTACCATTAGCCAGGTTGCACATGAGAATTCTCCAGTGGCTTCTTTCTTCCCAATGGTCCTTCCAGTATCTCCCGCTGAGTCATCATCTCCTGCTGACGGAATCATGCAAGAAGGACCTTCTTTGGTGGATAGCTCCCAAACAGTTGATCATGGGCGGCCCCTATTGCCACTGTGACCACGGATGCCTCCCAGATCGGGTGGGGGGGAATTATCTTGGCAGGGCTGTCCAAGGCGCATGGCAAGAACACGAGGCTCACTTACATATCAGTGTTCTGGAGATGAGGGTGGTGCTCCTGGTGTTGCAAGCACTTCAAGACCTTCTTCCTCTAGGGACTATTGCGATACAATCAGACAGCATGTCAGTAGTTTGGTATATCAAACAGGGCGGTACCAGATCTTACCCACTCTGTCGAGAGGCCATGCGAGTTTGGGAATGGGCGATTTCTTCCCAGCGCTTTCTGGTTGCAGCGCACATTCCAAAGACGACCAATGTGATAGCCGACAAGCTCTGCCGACCGATTCTACTGTCTCACGAGTGGTCTCTGAAACGGGAAACAGCAGAACAGATTTTCCGATAATGGGGACAGCCTTGCTGCAACCTTTTTGCCAGTCCAGTCAATGCCAAATGCAGCAGCTATTTTTCCCTCATTTCCCCTCCTGAGAAGGCACCCAGAGACGCTCTGGCTTATGATTGGCCCATGGGACTTCTGTTTGCCTTTCCTCTCATTTCCAAATTGATCCAGAAAGCCAGTCGGCTGGGAAGCAACTTGATCCTTATTGCTCCTTACCGGCCTCGTCAGGTCTGGTTCCCCTTCCTCGAGCCTCTTCTCCTGGACCCAGCTCCAGATCTGTTGACTCACATGTCAGGTTCACTACATCCCTCAATCCACACCCTCAAATTGACAGCGTGGCTGCTCCAGTTCCATCCCTAGTCAGGCTTCATGATGTATCATCGTCGGTATCACATATTCTTATGTCCTCCCATAAACCTTCAACAAGGAGACTGTATGGCAGTAAATGGGAAAGATTTTCTATTTGGGCACAGAAAATGAATGTAGATCCCTACACAACTTCTATCCCTGTCATTTTGCAATTTCTCTCCAAGCTTTTTCAGCAAGGATCTGTCGCTGCCACTATCAAAGTTAAATTGGCAGCAATTTCTCATTTTCACTTAGGGTTTCCGGATACCAATTTAATGTCTCATAAGCTATGCAAGACCTTTTTGAAAGGAGCCGCTCTATTGAGACCACCGCTGCAAGAACCTGTGGCTTCCTGGGATTTAAATTTTGTGTTGTCCAAACTGACTTCTTCCCTGTTTGAACCTTCCCACTCATCTTCATTGAAATTTTTGTCTTGGAAGACTTTGTTTTTGGTAGTTATCACGTCAGCTAGACGGGTATCGGAAGCTACAAGCCTTGTCTGTTAAGCCACCTTATTTGATCTTTCACAAAGACACGGTGTCACTGCGTACTAATCCCTCCTTTGTCCCCAAAGTTGGTTCCCCTGCTACCTTAAATCAATTCATAGAACTCCAAGTTTTCTTCCCTAATCACTGTAATGCAGCTGAATACCGTTTTCTTCAGCTGGACGTTCATAGACAACTACGTTTTTATTTACAGCGGACCTAGGATTTTAGGAAATCAGATCAACTATTAATTTCCTTTTCTGACTCCGGATTGGTTTTACCAGTTTCTAAAGTGACACTATCTAACTGGATTTCCCATTGCATAACCTTTATCTACAGTTCGGAGGGCAGACCTTTACCCTGCAGGATCAAGGCTCTTTCTACCAGGTCGCTGTCTACCTCTGCAGCCTTTCAAGCCAGGGTCCCACTTGATGATATTTGTTCAGCAGCTACGTGGATTACCCCTCACACTTTTATTACTCATTACAAATTGGATTTAGCTTCCAGGGGTAGAGCATACTTTGGCTCCACGGTGCTTAGGAGTATTTTCCAGTGAGTCACCCAAGAATAAAGAGCTAGGGACGCTGGTCCATATGTAAAAATGAAGGTGAGATTGGACTACACAATATAAAGAATTTATGTACTCACCATAACGTTCCATGTTGGTAGTCCATGTCACCCTTCATTTTTACCAACCCGCCCTCCTGCCCCCATCCTGGAAGATCTGGAGAGAATAATAATAATTTGATTATCTTTGGTTGGAGACCCTTTAGTATTGGTTTGTCTGTTATGGTTATTTCTTCTAGTGAGCAGCAAGCAAGATCTGGGGTTTGTACTGGTGCACTATGGGATACCTGCTTAGCCATGATCCAACCAGAAGTCTTCGAGCTTGTAAATCGGCCGAGTCAGAGCCGAGGATCAGCTCCGAACCCATATGTAAAAAATGCAGGGTGAGATGGGCTACCAACATGGAACGTTATGGTGATTACATAACTTCTTTTTCAAAACTTTCAAATGTCAGTTCACAAAACTGTTACTATCCTAATTGAATGAAGAAATGAAAATCTGGAGCCAAAAACTCCCAACGGTTTAATTTAACTATCCCATGCACACTGTATCTATCAAAAGTTTTACCAGGATTTGATGAAATCCTGACTATCTGACTCTTTCTTAATGAAATACTGATTTTCACCCTCTTCTCCACTTTTACTTAGCTAGTAAATGCCAGTATCTACTTCTGTTTCAGGGATTGCACATTCTTCTCCTGAGGAGTCCTTCTATCTCTTTATGTTCTGCATTTCAATGTCTTGAGTCCTTTAACAGCTGTTAAGATCTCTCTATTCCTTTCCAGGACACAGCCTAGCCTGTGATGCAGATAGTTCAGAAGTTAAACATTTGCGCTCATATGAAGGTAAACCACACAGACAAAACATTCTTTTGCATTTCTGATTGAGTCTCCTTACCCTGATACACTTGTAAATTAGCTTCATTCTCCAATTTATCTACATGATTTTCCCCATGCTAGCACAGAGAAGTGAAAGATATGAGAGACATGCTGTAGGTGGATTGGACACTCTAAATTGGCCCTAGGCATGAGTGAGTGCATGTGTGTGTGTGTGTGTGTGTGCCTTCTGTGGAAGGTTGGGTGCTGGCCTGGCAACTCAACACCATAAAACTCCACTGCCAGTCATGAGCGGACATGTGATCCACTGTGGTGACCCGTAACCGGGAAAAGTCGAAAGAAGAAGATGCAGCACAGAGGAAATGAAACACAAGCTCACAGTATCAAAAAAGCAGGGGAGGTTTCCTGGTATCCTGGATTAATTTCCCTAAGTAGTAAAAATAAATATTACCAAAGGTCTCCCCTGAAAAGAGACTACTAATGCAGAGAGACTATCCTGGTCAACAAAAGATGAATACTGTGTACTGTGTCAAAATGCACAATGTAAAACAGTTCACAAGTTTTATTCCATATTAACACTAGTTCATTTGTGAAATCATGCAGCATTCTTAAGTTATACAGATGTCTTTCTTCTTCCACCAACTGTGGTAAAATTTTCTGAGCTATTCATAATTAGTACATCAAAATAAATGGAGAGATGTGGAAATTGATATATGACCTGTATTATACTTGGGTTTGTTTTGTATTCCTCTCATGTCATGCTGAAATGTTTTGTATTCCTCTAATGTCATGATGGATCAGCATATTTTCATTGTTAAAAAATGAATAAATAAAGTGTAGAGTCACCATAATTTTCCTTAGTTTTTGTACTGCCATTATTACTGAAGACGATCTCTAACCTTCAGTCCAAATTCTGCTCCCAATACCTTAGTTTCTTTGTCAGTTTTCTCTAATATATTCCAGCCCCCTCTTGTCTGTATCCCTAATTGCAATCATCCCTTTTGGCAGAATCTCCTTTCCATTGTTGGCTTAGTTCTTAGACTACTTTCTGCTACTTTATGGATATCACTTTCTGTATAATTGTTATTCTTCTTAAAGGCCTTCATCCAAAATCCCAATCTCTCCTTGTTTCTTGAGCTTCTCCTGTTTCAACATCATCCCTTTCTACTTTGAATTATAATTTTCTGCTTGTGCTATGTATAGAAGCCTTAACTGTGTAGCTGTGAAGTACCTCTTCAAATTGGGTAATCCCCATCCGCCCTGCTCTACTGAAAGAATCATTTTATCCCACTTCACTTTTGCCATCTTCCCCTCCCAGATAAAGTCCTTTAGATCTTTATTAATTGCTATCTACAACTTCTCCTCTGGTTGATAGAAATATGCCTGACCTGTGTATAAGACTAAAGGGACTAAAAACATTTTGACTGCTTGTATCTTACTATCCATATCATTATAATGAAGCTTCCATTTTCTCAATCTTTGTATTATCTTTTGTTTAGCCTCTTCCTACATATCCTTATCTGCCACACCAGAATCATTTTAATCCATACTCCTAAATATTTAATTTTATCATGTCCCCATAAATAAGAATATTGTTGAACCAGTTTGTGTGTGGGTGCATAATTTAATGCTATTGTCTTCGTTTTAGCTTCATTAATTTTGTGTCCTTCCAAAAATTGAAACTGTCTCAAAATAATCCATAGCACTGCAATGTTGCTTTCTGGTTTTGTCAGGTATAAAATAATATCATCTGCAAACAGAGCCAGCTTTTCTTGACTACCATGCCAATTATAGGCTTGAATTTCTGAGTTCCTTATTTTCTTTGCCAGAGGTTCTAAATGTAATGCAAATAAAGTGAAAAGAGGACACACCTGCTTCATTCCTCTGCTCAAGCAGAAATTATCAGGAAGGAGCCCACCCACTTTAATTGTCTACCTCCCATCCCTCATTTACCCTCCTAATCAACTTTATACATTTTTTTTCAGGAGATGCAAATGCATCAAGACTCGCCAAAAACAATGGTATTTTCTTACATTCTGCTTCCCTCTGGATCATCTGTTTATGTTAATGGTGTCAAATGTTTGCCTTCCCACCACAAAACCCCATTGATCTATAGCTATCAATTTTGGCATTACTTTCATCATTCTTTTAGCCATTATAGACATGAACACTTTATAATCATGTTTAGTATTGAAATGGGCCTGTATGAAGCTGGGTCTGATGGATCCTTTCCCTCTTTTAGGTATTATAGCTACTACTGCTTTCTTCCAGGATGTTGGTACTTGTCTTCCTCTTAAAATACTGTTAAACAAAACCTTCCAAATCTTTATCAGTTTTTTTCCCTCATAGCTTCCAAATGTCCACAGGAATACCTTCTCTTCCTGGGAACTTTCATGTGCATTGGTTATACATCACAATTTTTATCTCATCTCCTCCTATCCTAACCATTAGGAAATGGAGCCTTATCTATCTCTTACGTTGACATATTTAATTATTCCATAAACATTTCCATTTGTATCTTTTCTTGATTTCCATATTCGTCTGCTTTAGACAGACGCACAGAATTTCCAAAATATTTCTAATACAGCTACAGGAGTTTTTGTTACCTTCCTTGTTATAGGCTCTTTAAGCTTGGCAACACCCCTTTCTACTTTCTGTTGCCTGAGTTGGTGTGCTAAAATGTGCTCTAGTGTTATCAAAAAACAGTTGCTTAACACTTGTGTATACTATCAAGGTGATCCCTTATTTTCTGCTTAGCATTCTGTAGTTTATCCTCTTCTTGTTCTGTGAGATTCCCTTATTTTGCAATACATTAACATCTGTCAGTCTTTCTAAATTATTCTTATTACTTCTTAACCTTTCTTTTTTATTTCCGTCCCATTTCTAAACTCCACCTTAATTTTATCCCATTCCCTAGCTATATTTTCAGAAGAAATTGCTGTCCTATCTAATAGCTCCTGAATAATCTCCACTACCCATTCCTTAAATTCCTCTCTTTTCAACAGAACGTTTAAGCACCAGTGTCATTTTTATTTCATTATCATGTGTTTTTATTTTAGTTATTATTGGCGCATGATCTGCAATAGTTATTGGGTATGTATCAAGACCTTCAATTAAATGCACATGTTCTTGTGAAATGTAAATTCTGCCTAGCCCAATTTTTTATATCTTGAGGAATAATATGTAAATTCATTCTGAACTGCTATTACTTTATTCACATTTTCCATGCCAAATATTTTCATACATTTCTTCACAAATCTACCCTCCTTTATTATACTTTCCCTTCTGGGACCCCCAGACACATCTTCACTGCTGCAAATCACGTTCCAGTCTTCACCTATAAGTAATATTCCTTGCTGAAAACTGATTATTTCTCCCAGAATTTTCTTAAGCTCCATTATAGCACTTTTAGGTGGAGTATAAATACATGCCAGTGTAATCCTCCTTTGCCAGTAGCCCCTTAGGACTACAAATCTTACATTATTATCTTTTTATCCTCTTCTATCATTATTGGAGCTCCTCCTGCAATAAATACAAGTACACCTCTTTTCATTTGTCCCAGGTATTCTGCCGAGTAACCATCCTGAAAACCTTTCTTTATCAAATTCACATGTTCAGTTCTTTCTAAATGTGTCTCCTGTAACCGCTATTTGCGCTCTACATGTTTTAATAAAGTTCACTACTTTTTTTTTGTAGTTATCTGTGAGACCATGAACATTTAAAGACATTACATGAAAATGTTCCCACCTTTTATGTGTAACACCTTTTTTGTTAACTGTCTAGTTCCAGCTTTTGTGTCACATGCATATACTGGCAGGTTGAACTTTTGTACAGTTGTTTCTTGTCATATCCATTTGAGCCTGTGTCACATCTTGTAACACTTTTTGATCTGATGCTATCCGTGTCATTATTCATCACAAACGGGTCTTGGATCTGACCTCATATTCTGAGCCGGCAACTATCAGACAGATCCAGAGCTATAGCTCCTCCCCTTCCCATGATCCCTTGCTATCCTGTACTCCTTAGATCTCATTTGTCACAGAAACACTCGGATGTGATTCTAGATGCTCTAGCTCTAAGGCAGATAACTGACTTCTTTTTGGGGTTATTTGTTCTTATTTAATTACTTTCAGGCTTTATTTGTAGTGGTTATGTTTTGGAGTAGTGGTAGTTTTACTGTTTCCTCCCCTCCCGTATATTTTCTAGTTAGAGTTTCATCTGTGGGGTTTCCACCCTTTCCCCCGTATTTACTTTAAAAAAAAAAAGGCAAAGAAGTAAAATATTTTTGTGGGTTAATTAGCTCTCCTTTCATTTGTTACAGTTGGGTAGTGTCCAGTGGTTGTCCGTCTGTGTGTGTGTGTCTGTTTCAACATGGCTGATTAATTCTTTTGCTTCAAGAGATGCTCCTGGTGCGGTCGGAAGATGCCTTATTCTGATTCACATGAGCAGTGTCTTTATTGCTTAGGAGAGGCTCAACTGGAGGTTCAGTGTGACTTTTGTGCTGCATTCAACCCCAGGGCCCTCATGGAGCAACTCAATAAACTGTTCTTGATGGGCTTGGCCAGGGTGGTCTCTTGCCCTCAACCCACCCTCCAAGCCTTTTCAGGAGCCCAAGAAGAGCCCCTCTCTTTCCTTGGGGGCCTCCTCTTCATCTCATTCAAAAAAGCCGAGGCTCTCTGATCATGGATCCCTTGATCTGAGCCCAGCCTCTTCAGCTATGGATCCGAGTTCCACCATTCTGAGAGCCTCAGATACAACTCTTGGGTCCAAGACTCCCTTGGAGCGGAGGTCTTCGGATCAGATTGGACGTAAGCCATCCCTGGATCCAACCAGCTGATCGTATCTGTCAGACGCTCCCTGTAAGTCATCAGATCCTACCATGTTGTCAGATCTGATAGAGCTGCTGGATTTGATAATTGTTGTCAGGTCCCCGCCTAGACAGTCAGATTTGGTTAGTAGGAGCAGACCCCCTTCCCAGCTCCACTGGGCTTCGGGGTCCAAGGCCGATCTCCTGCTACTTCATTCCTCAGTTTCATCCAGGTCCTCCAGGAGTCTCCTCCCCTTGGACATAGGATGATGAGGAGCTTTCTCAATGCTCAGATTGAGTTGGGCATGCTTCCATCCCCTGCCTTACCAGCTAGGGGACCTTCTTCATCTACAGGGCTCAACTCTTCTCTTCCAATCCATCAGGGTTGGAATGTCTAGACCAGGGAAATTCAATGAGAGGCCGATGGGATTGGGTATTCCTCTTTTCTCGACTCCATCTGGGTCCCTGGCTAGCTCTGTTCTGTAGCCCTCGGATCAGGGCACGTCTCGCCCCCAAGAGGTCGGTGCAGGCTCAGGACTGGAACTTTTCAACTGTTCCCATCCCTGGGGGCATCTGCACTGGACAGCTCTAGGCCAATATCTTCAGAGGATGTCGGTATTGCATCAGGGTCCCTTCCCGCTGCTAGAATGGCGAGGTGCTTCTTCCATCCTGTTCAGCCTTCCGGGTGGTAGAGAGGACCTTTTCCAGCCTGGCAGCTTTTTCTCCTTCTCTGCATCCCCCCAGCCCTTCTCCAGTTTGGGAACTGAGACCTCATCATCCATCCAGGATCATTCCTCCTGAGAGTGCCTTCAGACTAGCACTGCCTCACTTGGGGTACCTGTCTCTGTCGAGTCTTCCCCTGAGCCCACCAGGGAGGAGTCTCTTCAGAATAGATTGTGCAAGAGAAGGCAGTTAGACTCCCCCAGAGAGTCCCTCACTGAGGACATGGACTTTGAGGAGGAATACTGGTCCCCAGACTCCCGCCCAAGGAGATATACTTCACGGACATCCTCGAGGTTCTTAAGCAGAGCGGCTGGTTTTCCCCTTCCCCATCTGCAGAGTGTTCCTGAAGGCCTTCGGGATGGGCCCATCTTCTTCCTTGGCCCCCACTGACAAATTTGTGGATCTTATTGTCAGCACGGGTTGGAAGGAACTGGACACGGTGGAACAAGTCCCTAAGAGAACTGACAAATTCCTCAGTCCTCCCAAAGACAGACCCTTCTGGAGTAAAGGAATACCTGTCAGTGCTATCATGGTGGCCACTGATACTAAGAAGGAGCTACCTGAACAAAGATCCTCAGTCCATCCTTCAAACAGGGAGTCCCAGATGATAGACCATTTTGGGGAGTGGGTTTTTGCCTCAGCTACTTTTGAATTGAGAGCAACCAATTATTAGGCCCACTTTACCTGGCTTCAGAGAGATTTGGTTTCAGAGCTTACCACTTCCCTTACAGAGTTGTTGCATCCAGAGAGTCTTAAACTAGTCTCTCCAAAGCTTTCAACTCTAACTTCCCTTGCTAATGCATCAATGAGGTTGATCTCCAATTCGACGGAGGCCACCTCTCGAGCTGCAGGCACTGGTATTGCCATCCGACGGCATGCCTGGATTTGCCTTTGCAGAAACCTTCAAGCCATCCTTCACCAACCTCCCTTTAATGGCTCCACTTTATTTGATCCATTGGTGAAGGAGACCTTAACCTGTAGTGAGCAGGCAGGCAAGACACTGTCCATTGTTGGGGTCAGATCTTCTACTCCCTAATGGTAATTTTATAAGATTCAGAGGGGAAGTAAGAAACTGTGGTTCCGGAGGACTCAGTCTTCCTTTCAGGATGCTTCCCAGGAATCCTCTTCACGAGCCGGGGCAGGGGATTCAATAGCAAACACTGCCCCCCCCCAGGGGCAGAGGGTGTCTGCAGAATCAGGGCTCCTGAGAACCCTTCTCAGAAAAGCCCTTCCAGCATTCCTGAAGTGCTGCCTAGCTGTCCTGCCCTGGATGCAGTCAGAGGTCATCTCTCCCTGCACCCACTAGACTGGACAAGTCTCACCTCTGATCATTGGGTGCTAAAAGTTATTTCCAGGGACTATTCTGTTCCCTTTTTCCAACCCTCTCCAATTCAAAAGATTCTCCCAGACATTCCACCCTGCCAAAGTGAGTTAGCCTGCATAGATGTGCAAGATCTCCTTTGAAAAAGCGCCATCCAAGAGGTCCCAACAGGACAAGAAGGATCCGGAACTTACTCCTGCTTCTTTTTGGTGCCAAAGAAGACAGGGGACCTGTGTCTGATTCTGGACCTCAGTGAGTTGAGCCTATCCATCAAGAAGTCCACATTCCAGATAGTCACTGTACAGTCCATTTTGCCCCTACTGCTCAAGGACAAATGGATGTGTTCTGTGGATCTCAAGGATACGTACCATCACATACAGAGTGACAGACACTCTGGGAGACATTTATGCTTCCGGATAGGAGCCAGTCATTACCAGTTCAGAGCCCTGTCCTTTGGTGTCAACACAGCCCCCTGGTGTTTACCAAATGCATGGCAGTGGTGGCAATGCATCTCTGGCTGTAGGATTTCCAAGTCTTTCTGTACCTGGACGATTGCCTCCTCACGGCCCAAAAATTGAGCATCGACTATCATTGGCCAACAAGTGTACCCTCAATCTTTTCCAAAATCTGGGCATCACAGTAAATCTGCCCAAATCCAATCTTGTTTCATGCCAGACTCTGAAGTTCATAGGGTTAATGTTGGACACAGTATCGGAGACTGCAGCCCTCCCTCTACACAGGATTCAACTCTTTCAAAATCAGGTCTCTCTCTCTCTTGTTGGAACTACAGCAACCCTCAGCTCACTTGATTCTCCAGGTGGTAGGCTGCATGGCAGCAGCCATCCAATTAGTTCCCCTAGCCAGGTATTATATCTGGGTGTTACAGTGGACCCTGGTGTTTCAGTGGTCCATTCTGACTCATCCATTGTCCATGACAATAGCATTGACTCGGGTATGCAGACATCATCTAACTTGGTAATTTCATTGTCAGGATCTTCATCCAGGGAGGCCATTTTGTCTTCCCCCTCCCAAGGCCACAGTGATCATGGACGCCTCCCTGTTGGGGTGGGGGGGGCATTTTCAGCCCAGGACGATTCAAGGCACTTGGTCCTCCTTAGAGACCAAATTGCACATAAATGTCCTGGAGATGAGCAGTCCTCCTTGTTGCAAGCACACATCCCAATATCCCCCTAAAACCCATTAACTTAATACTAACAGCAAAACTATGTATGTGTTCAAATATTAAAGTTTTATCCTCCTAATAAGAACAAAAGTCCCAAACTGACAACCACACTGACAGACTTGAGTTAACCTAAAAGAAAGGATGTCCTTCAAGGATGCATATGCATGCTAAAATGTATGGTGCAGCCTGTGGTTCTGCTAAATGCTAACTGGTTCTGTCTTATCTTTATAGCTCTCCCAGCTGGGAAAACCCCTGAATGCTTTCAGAGAACATTATGTGCTAGCCAGTTTCTCTCCCCCCCCCCCCCTCAGCCAATCACTTTCTACCAGCCTGTAGCCAGTTTGAATTTATCATATTGTTTCCATGGAAACATGAAGACCACTCAGAATTGCTACTAAGCAAACATGTATTTGCTAGAAAAATGCCTTATAGTATTCAATATTCTTTTTCATTTACTTGCCTTGTCTTAAAATTTATCAAATCAATCTAAGGTCCTTAATCCAGGCATTCCCTTATGCAATAATGTGAAAAAGCACATTCATTTTTCTCTTGACATGCTTTTTTAAACAGGCTTTTTCTTTTATACTGCAGTGCCTATGTTTCTTAAAGCTGAACAAGAAGAAGGGGAGAAAGAAAAGAACAGCAACACCTGTTTACAGTAACTCAGAAAACTTTACTTTATAGCATGTAAAGAAAACCACATACCACAAAAACAGTACTGTTCAAGAAAAAATAATCTTTTCTTACAATTAACTTTCTCCCTCCTCTTCCCCAAAGCACTTTTCAGAACATTAATGACAGGAAGTAGGGCATATGCTTTAGAGTCCCCAGCAAGTCCAACAAATTCTGAAAAAGTGCAATATTTCCAGATTTGCTTCTGTTATATTTCACAAATATAATTATTGCATTGTAAACCCACATTGTTACTGGTTTTATTCCTGTTCATTTTCCAAATCTTGTCTGTGCTTCATTTCCAACATGCTCTCGATTCTTCTAGTCAACTCTTATGCTCCCTTCCTTCTCTCCAACATTTTCCATTGAAACGTTGGATAAGGTTTCAGAGGTACAGTTTCTCTGTGGGCTTTATTAGCAGAAGAACAAGAAGCAGTCTCTCCTGTTTCACAGCTTACTTTTTGTTGGACAAACATTTGTATTTACTCCTTAGCATTTACTTCATCAAAAATGAGGTTTTCCCTCCAGGGAAGAATACCTTGAAGACAGCTGGGTAGAGCAGTTGGAATCTCACACCTGAATGTCAATATTCCTTGAATAGTGGAATAAATTTGCTCCTCTTCTGCATAGTATACAATGAGTAATCATTCTCCACAAACACTCTGCTGTCTCCCACTTTTAGTACTTTGTCCTTCTGCTACAGTTTTGTCAGAGTCAACTCCTTCTGATGGTAGGATTGCATATTTACTATTAAAGGTCTAGGTTGTTTTCCCATAGCAAGATTTGGAGCATACATACAAATGTGCCCTTTCAACTAGCAACTCCTGCTGTGGAATACCAGACTAGTTGCTTATTTGTGCATAAAATAAAAAAAAAAATCATAAAATGAATGCAGTCTGTTCCTTCCAGCTTCTCTGGTATAGCTGAAAATCTCAAGTTTTCCCTGTGTGCTCTGTCCTGTAATTCTGTTATTATTTGAAACATCACTTCCTGAGCAGTCTCATATTCAGCCAGACTTTTCTTCATTCTGACCTCTGAGTTTTGCAGCTTTATCACCTCATCTAAATATCTGTTTAAAGCTTCTTTCATTTTTTTTCTAGCCTTTGTTTTTTGTGTTGATATACTGAATCAGGGTTTAGTTTACCCAGGTCTGTGTGCATTTGTTTTGTGTCTTCCTATAGGTTATTGGAATTCATGTTTGGAGATTGCATTGCTTTTTGCTGAACAGCTGCAGAACTTTCCCCAGTCAGTGTTTCTTCCTCACATTTTGTAGGTCATTTTTCCAATTCCTCTGTATTTCTGTTTTCCTGGCATCCAGGCAGTACACTAACTAGCCAGTTACTGAAATTTACTCATAATCACAAGTCTCCAAGCTTTCTCTGCTGAGTTTCTGTTTTCACACTGAGAGAGCTAAAATTAAGCTGTTATTCACTGTGCAGCCATCTTGGAAGTAAATAAGACAATTCAGTATTGTTCATTTTTTTTATTATGTGATAATTTTTTCATTGGAAATATTGTTATGGATGTAATTGAAATTTCTGTAGAGTTTATTGTAGCTATTGTGTCCATCAGATTTTCATGATGATAATGTTAACTGTACAGTAGTATAAACAATATGGAAAAACACAACAAAAGTGTTTTATAGAGGCTAAATCATCTGACATTTGTGATGAAAACTGTTTTATCTACAGAATAGGCCACATTTCAAGTATAGCATAATGTGTTTGGAAATTATTTGTACAGGATACGCTGCTAAATTATGGAGTTAATTTGTGTGATAAGAATAAGTGATATAGTAGCCCTGTGACTTCATTTTGGATAAGGATAACCTGTAAAATGTCAAGTGTTCAGAACAAGTAATTTGGTCTGAAAAACTTTATATGTAGTTTTGTCTGATTTTTGACAGACGTTTAGGGTGTTGTGGTGAATTCTTGCATTCTTTGTCTTTTACTCAGGTATAATTATGTAGTGACTTTTTGTGAAAATGTTCTATTTTTAAAATACAGCGTGTAATGTTCTTACCCTTTGCTAAATAAATTTGATTATCTCAGAAGCTCGTGTCATTATTTATTAAAAAAACAGCAGTCCAAATTATTTTTGATGTGACTTGTTTTTCTTTGCATTTTGTAATTATTTTATGCATTTTCAAGCAGTTGTATCTGTTGGTTTTGAAAATGGATAAAGAGGGAGAGTTTCAAAGCCACTTAAATTCTTGCAGGTTTGCAGAAAATCTGATGCAGATAAATATTTATTTACAGGTAATATATGGTCTTTGTTTAGATCTCTTTTGCAACTACTTGGACTTCAGATGCAGAAGGCGTGGATGTCTGATTCATCTTCAAGCTCCACATAATTCTTCCTCCAAGTGTGACAAGCTCTGTCCCCTCTGAGACATTAGGACATCTCAGATGTAAAGCTGACATCCATTCATGTCTTATTAGATCTTTCTTGCCACAGTTTGCATCATATGCACTGCAGTGTTGGTATCTATAGTTCAACATTGGTCAGCCTGCACTGGAGCAATAATACTCCAATGGGGAGTCTCCTTATGTTTTAGATTTATTATATTTTACTCTTACCTCTACTGAGAGTTCTTCCTGTCTAGATAGTCTGATGTTGGACGTGTTAGCTTATGTCAGAGCATAAGAAAGATAGCTGCTCTTGTAATAGGTTGGTCCCCTTCAAAGACTAACTTATCATTATGTTTTCAGTTTAGGCCTAAAGCTAGACAGTGTGGAAACATTCCTTAATGAAATGCTTAAACAAAAAGAGGCTTAAGGCCTACATGCCATTTGCCCATGTAATCCTCTCAATCATCTACAGATGCTGACGTCCCCCCCCCCCCATTAGAGAGAAACACACCAAAGAAACTAGGCATTTCCCACCAAGCTAACAACCAGAGTTCACCTTGCAGATTAGACATTCCATCTAAGGAATCTGTTATTATTTCCAAAAGGATGAACAGGCTACCTACTATTTCCTTAAGGAGAGTCCCATCCCAGGGGCATAGATTTTCAAAGATGACATCCACTTCTAAAAATAAATATGTCAGCTTTAAAACCTGATCATCAGGCCTAGGCTCCCATGTTTGGATCCCATACATCAGGGTAGTCCATTTCCCTACCACAGTCTCAGGTTCTTCCTGAATAATGGATAATATTGCCTCAATGGTTTGTGCACACCCTATGTATGCTGCAGCCAAGTGCATGTCCCCCTGAGTCTGTAGCTTCTCTGGTAAAAGTACAATGGTGCATGCTCCACAAAAGGTATTTAAGTGTGTGAGTGTTTGTGTGCGTGTGTGTGTGCTTTTATGTACATGTGTATATACAGAGAGAGGGAGACAGAGAGAGAGTCAGTCCTCTAATAGTGTGGAGGAGGATGATTTGGGTTGTTCTTCCCAAATGGCTCCCTCCTTAGGTTATAATACACTCTTGACCAACAGGCCTTCCTCCTAATGCTCACTTGACCCATTACAAGTGAATGTGTAAACTACAATGCTCATGTAAATGTCTTATGTATAGTATGTGAGCAGTTGTTCTGGAGCTTTTCTCCCCTGGCCTCTGCTGAAAATGGACAGCTCTTTCCAGTCAGATCTCCCCGGTAAACAAATGTAAAATAAATAAATAATAAATGACTCATTCCTCAAGGTCTGAGGGCTCTGCTTCTCTGGCTTGGTTTTTACTCATTCCCTAGAGGCGATGGTCGAGCATACCAATAGAGACAGCCTCTTTCTCAGAGGAGACGGGAGTTTTTCTCTTTATGCCCTACCCCTGATGCACAGGCTGATATCAGGTGGGTATGCTGTATCGAGGTTAAGAACCCCACCCACATGGTGACTTTATCCCTCTTTGTCTACCCACATACAGTAACAACGGCTGTCATTTGAGACTTGGTATTACCACTGGAGCTCACAACCCATCCATGTACCCCACCCACCCCCACTCTAGAAGAAGCGAGCAGGATGATGCCTCATCATTTCTACCTGGCCAGTTCCAGTAGGCACCCAAGCTGCTAGCACAACTCAAGTTGACTGGGTTGTAGTACTTTACACCTGTATGCCATGTAGCTGGCTTCATTTTGAAAGACTTGGCTCAGAAGTCAAGAAAACTTAACATGGGAAGTACAGGAGGCATCTAAGGAATCAAGCAGGTTTTATAGGGTCCAAGAGTCCCATAAATACCTTTCAGAAGAACAATGTGGCACATCCTGATGTAATGTCTGTGGATCTAGAGCAGGGTTCCAAATTGGCTCCTGCTTCCAGTCTTCTCCCAAAAGAGAAGGAAATGCTAAAATAGTTTGGAAAGAAGGTTTACACAGCTGCCACTGTAGCATTTGAATCCAGTAATGTTCAGACAAACATGACAAAATGCCAAATTGCCATCCTAGACAAAATGCCAAATTGCCATCGTAGACAAACTGAAAGATATGTTCACGGAGGTGCCTGGTGTGGACCTGAAAGCAAAACTAACTGGTCTCAACCAGACAACTAATTAGTTGGCAGAGCACATTTAAATATGGTTATGTTAAGTTTTATGCAGAATCTAGGGCTGCAGCTTTGAGGTCTGTCATTAGAAAACACACATGGGTAAGACTACATACAGTTACTGCCAGAGGATATCAAAGTGCAGACCCTTAATGCTTCACTACACAAGGAGTAGCAGTTTTTGAAACCTATGGGTTAAGTCTTCAGGAAGGTGGAGGAAAGGGATAAAATTATTTAGAGCGTTAAGCAGTTATCCGATTAACCTAGGTTGTTGTAATCCCAGGCAAGGTAAAGGCAAGCCAAGAGAAGGTGAATAAGGATCAATCTAAGCAAAAGTAGTGGGGAGACCATCTGGGAAACATAGGAGGCCCTATGATTCCTTATTCTCCAGGGTGTAACTGTGACTATTTGGATATTACCCGCCAACACCCATCCCAACCTTATCCCCTTCAGATTGCCCCTTACCAAGCTTGCAGGAAAGCTCATGGAAGCTTCCAGGACTGGAAGGATGTAACACAGGGCAAACAGGTATTGCAGATCAAAAACTGGAAAGTATCCTTCCTGTGCCAACAGAACAAATATGGCACATTTCACCCATTCTGCAGGAGCTGCTTTGCTTGCCATAACAGAAGCAGTACTTTTAAAAGAACAAAACAAGGGATTCTACTCTGGACTTTACAGTTCTTTGAAAGAAAGGGCCTTAGAGACCTACTTTGGACTTGCCAAAGTTCAATACCTTTATCAAGATCCCAGAATTCATAATGTCACTTCTTCTGTTCCCCCAGGCCCTGGTAGGTAACACTAGTTCTCAAGGGTACCTACCTCCACGTCCTTCTTCACAAGGATGACAGGGACTTTTCTCATATTTGAAGCATGTGTGTCACACCATCAGTTTATCTCTCTGCTTTTTGGATTAGATACTGCTCCCACTGTCTTTACCAAGTGCTTGGTCTTAGTAATTGCACTTTGCAGGACAAAGATATCCATGTTTACCCATATTTAAAGTCCACTTCTGACCCCCAGGCCCTATAATATGTACTTTCTCTTGGGAATACCTGGCACAGTAAAAATAAACTCAGACTAAATACTAAAAAGTGAAGTATAAGTACATTTGGCAACAGCCTCCCTGACGTACAACAGAGACAACACTCAACTTCCAAATATAGTTGAGACCTCAGAACTTAGGTTGAGACAATCCTCTCCTTCTAAGGTTGTCAGGACGTCATTCTACTTAAGACAAGTTATATCAAAGGGAATATAAACCAGATCAAAAGAGGTCATTGGCACCTTGTACTAAGCACTGATTAGGGCAATTATTGAATACAGCACTCCATTTAGGATGCATCTCATCAAGCACATCATACAGCTGGAAAAGCCACAGAGGTTTCTGACTAAGAAGGTCATCAAAGGCCTGAAAACAGCTAACATGAAATATTAGAGGCTTTATCACTATATTTTGTATAAACTACTGAAAGAAGGACCTAGATTTTTGAAACTGCCGTCCCCTCTAAAATACCCAAAAGATGAAACAATCACCAGATCAAGGCTCCTGTGTCTGGATACCAGACATCATAGTCCTTTCCCCATCTTCTAGCCTTCTTTGTTATTAAGGAACTGGATCTTTTATATTTATGCAAATCAAATAGTCCTACAAACACCAAATTCAAGGATGTGAACTTTCACCTAGAAATAATTAAGAGAAGGTGGAGAGAGAGAGGACTATTACACAGTACCGTCCCTAGTGCTGAAACAGACTCTTCATATGGATTAAACAATGTGATTCACTGTCCTCCTTTAGCTGAGACCTGGATGCTTGGATGGGAACTTACAAATTCACCCTATGCTTAACTTGAGCTTCTTGCTTAGGAGGTGCAGGTTAGGAGAAGATATTGGCAAGGTGTAAATAGTCTGCACAACTCTGACTTTAATTTTCCTATGATTCATTTAATGAGGTAGCCATCTGTTCCATGGAGGAGGACAGGGCCTTCAGTTTCATGCTTCCAAAGTTGCAGTTTCAGCTTCAAAATTACAAAATCGAAACTATTCCTGGACTCGCTCCTAGATTCCAGTTGCTGGAGGGCATTTCTCCCAAGAAGGTGGAGCATTTGGAACAAGACTTCCAAAGATTAGCACAGGAAAGGAAGGTGTCAGTCAGAGAAGGCACTAGGGTGCATGGCTTCCATCATCATGATGATATCCTAGCCAGATTACTTGATTGCTCATGAGGATATACCAGTGGTACCTGGGGTCCCTCTGGGACCAGCACTCCCAGGTCCTATGAGAAATTATTCCAATCTTCCCCTGTATGTCCAAGCTGATGAAATGGTGCTCCTCCCAAGTTAAACTGAACTTGGAGTTTCCTCCTGTCAGGATCCCCAAATGAGATGCTGACACATGCGTCATACTTTGGGCAACATACACACATCAACTGAAAGTCCAAAGCATATGTAATGCAGCTGAAAGGAGGAAGCATATATATATATATATATATATATATATATATATATATATAGAATATGATGGCCTTGATATAGGCACTCAAGGCCTTCAAACTAATATGAAAAGTAGCTAATCCTCGGCTAGAAACAGACAGCATGACAATCAAGTGATGTATTAACAAGTAGGGAAGGACATGATCATACTCCCTTTGCAAGATAGCCTTGAAGATAAATTGAAGTCTCAAATGACCGTAAAGACGGTATACATTCCCGCTCAGCAGACCAAAGGTGGAGCCACATGAAAAGGTGTTGCACAGGGATGTCTTCAGCTGGTGCACAGGGTGGGGGTCCCAGAGCTAGACATATTTTCATGGCAGCAGATGACTGAAAAAGTTCTGCCCAAAAGCACTTAGCAAGGAACCTAGGGTGATAGATGCCTTCTCCATCAAATAGATGGGTCTGTTCCTCTATGTATTTACTCTGACCCCTCCCCTACACACACACACATACACACACCAGAGTTATCCAGAAGCTAAGGAAGGAGTGGGCGATAAATTCTGTTGGCCATTTCAGGCCCAGGTAGCACTGGTTTTCCCTTCTCATAGATATTTCCAGGGGGAGATAATGTACTATCATTTGTAGTGGACCTGCTCTCTCAGACCTGGAGGGCCTTCAAATGCATTGCAGTCTGGAAGCTTTGCACCACTCATAGCCTAGATCTGATTTTTTTTTTGTTCTTCAGGCAGCAGTTCACAAGGAACTTGGCTAAGCATACTTCAAGGCTAGAAAGTCTACCATTAGGCAATATCCTACCCATCCAAATGGAAGAGAATTTCCTTCTGGTGCCATTGAAGGAATTAGGACCCTAGCACTGTACTTGTGTCCATGATATTCCAGTACATATTTAAGCTTTTTAGTGCAGGACTAGCCATTGCTTCTGTCAAAGTACACCTTTTGCCCAGCTCAACCAGTCTGCTTATGAATCTGCCTTTGGCATGTCTTATCTGTCATAGTTTCTAAAAGGGGTCTTGCATTTGAGATCCCAAGAAGATTTGCACTTCCCTGGGACCTAAATTATGTCCTTGGAAAACTGAAACAGTCACGTTTTGAGCTTGCAGCAACAGCACCTATCATATTCTTGACTTGGGAAGTAGCCCTGCTTGTGGCTATCATCTTAGCTAGGCGAATGTTTGAAATATATGCCCTCAGGTGCAAAGAACCATTCCTAGCTTTCCACAATGATATGGTAACCCTTAGACAAATCCCTTATTTATGCCAACAATAGGAAGGGAAATATCCCTCAGTTAAACTATCCAGTTACCTGTTTTCTTTCCCAATGCACAAAATGGAGGGGGGAATACTATAGTCCTTGAATGTGCATAAACAACTGAGATAAGATTTGCACAGTATTAGAGAGAGTAGAAGTTCCAATCACTTTGTCTCATTTGCCATGGATATGAAGAGCATTGTTGAATCAGTTTCTAAATTGCTGACCCACTGAATCACATTTTGATATTTCTCCTACTGCAAGAGCCCGTAGGACTAGGAGCAAAGCTGTTTCTATGACCTACCTTATGAGATTCATTGCATAGGATATTTTGGGTGTAGCTATATAGTCTTAAGTCCTCACTGTCTCAAAATTTTACATGCTGGATTTTCCTCCAGGGCAACAGCTGGTTTGCTTTTCCTGATTCCCAGAGATGGCCTTCACCTGTCACCACTGGATTTCCAGATCCTTGCCAAGGCTCTCGCCTCCCCCATTGTGCCTTTTTTAGGCAATGTCCCAAAGACATACCTTCCAACTTAAAAGTTCTGTCAAAAAGCAAATTGAAGGTCATACTGCTTAACGCTAGGAGCCTTAACCTGAAAATGGACTCACTGGAGGCCCTCCTTGCACTGGAAGATGATGTCTGTGCAGTCACGGAAACTTGGTTCAGGGCTCCAGACTGCACCTCTGCCTTACCAGGCTGTACCTCATTCCGACCCCAAAATGTGGTCAGGAAGACTAAGGGTGGTGGTGTCTCTGTCTTCATTAAGGACAGGCACACTTCCAGACTGGTTTTCCAGTATGACGCACTGGAACTACTCCAGGTAGAACTGACAGTTGGCAAGACACCCATCCAAGTTGTAGCTAGCTATAGACCCCCCTCCATGACTCAGGACACCCACGCCTCTTACCTGAATCTACTTGACTCCATCAAGGTACCCCCTAATACGCTGATCCTTGGTGACTTCAACTACCCCACCATAGACTGGGTGAAGTATTCTTGCACTAATGCACTCTCTTGATGATTCTCCATCTTCATAAATTCTAATGCACTAGGCCAGCTTGTCTCATTCCCCACAAGGGGAGATAACATTCTGGACTTGGTTCTTATCAACATGGGTGACTAATACACTACTCCCATAGTATGTTCTTCCCTGGTGAGATGAGATTATTGGACTTTCTCATTCAAAGTTTCTGTCCTACCCACCCCCACCCCCACCCCCAGCCATAATCAAGCTAAAAAACTTCTCAAAAGCTGACTACAACCTCCTAAGGGAGGGTAACTGTGGCTTTACAACACCACACCCCTCAGAGGATTCAGACAACTCTGCTGAACAGTATGCCAATGAAGTATACAGGCATCTGTACAACTGCATGGACTCAGCCATACCCAATAGAACTAAAATCTGCTTCTCAAAGAAACACAAACCTGTTTGGTGGGCATCCTCAATCAACAGGCTTTACAACAAAAGGAAGAAACTGTTGCCCAAAGGTATAAGGGAACAAATTCCAAATTGGAAAAACTCCCTCCTTAGCCTCAACAAGCAAATTACATCACTAGTGAAAACCTCCAAGGCCAATTATGAATCGAAACTAGCCTCCATAACATAGGGAAATCATAAAGTCTTCTTCAGTTATGTCAGGAACCTCTGTGCCAAAGCCCAAGTTTGTTCCAAATTAGTATTTAACTGTATCACTTATACTGATCCTATTGACTTAGCCAATCTGCTAGCAGATAGGTTTTAGTGCAAACTTCACCCCCCTTGCCCCCCAAAGGCCATTTTGACATTCCTGATACTTGTCACACACCTCACATCTCTGTAGATCAAGTGTTACAGGCCCTATCCAAGGCAAAGAACACAGCTTCCATGGGACCTGATAGTATCACAGGATGTATTCTGCACCATCTCCAGCAGGAACTGGCTTTGCCATTGAGCAGCCTATTCAACCACAGCCTAAGTACTGGCTTCATACTAGCAGAGTGGAGAACTGCCATTGTTATCCCCTTGCACAAAGGTGGTACTACTACCAACCCTGGAAACTATTGCTTCATTAGCTTGACAAGTGTGATCTGCAAAGCCATGGAGCGTATTATTATAGATCTCTAAAACAAGGACATAGGCAATCTCCAAGCACTTGACCCCACCCAGTTCAGATTCGTCAAGGGCAGATCTTGCCTGTTAAACCTGGTTGACTTCTTTGAGACTGTCACCAAGGCCCTGGATGAGGGAAAGTCAGTACATACAGCTTACCTTGACTTTGCCAAGGCCTTTGACACAATCCCCCACTCGGGCGTCATTGAAAAACTAACACAGCTTGGCATAAATCCCTATCTCATCAGGTAGGTGGCCAACTGGTTCACCGACAGGACCCTCAAAGTCAAAATAGGCATCTCCACCTCTGATAGCAGACCTGTCACTAGTTGAGCTCCCCAGGGCTCTGTTCTGGGTCCCCTACTGTTCGGCATCTATTTCTCAGAGGTCCAGGCAAAGACAAAAGGCCTGTGGCTGACCAAGTATGTGGACAGCTGTAAGATGGGTGCTGTCATCGACTTCCCAAATTAGGTTAACATACGGCAAGAGGGTCTCACATTTGTCAAAAATACGGCCCCTATTGATTACCACATCAACAGCAACCCCCTAAGCACACAGCCTATGGGGAGAGACCTGGGCACTCAGGTTGATAACCCCACATTCGACCATCATGTAGCGGCAGTGATCAGAAAAGACTTTTACTTGGTTCATCTCATAAGTAAAGGGATTGCATCCAGAAAAAAGGAGGTTACCTCCTCTCTATATTCTTCCCTCATTAGACCAATAATTGAGTATAACGCCCCATTTGAGATGTACCTCTCCAAACAATCTGCATCAACTGGAAAGGCCACTGAAATACCTCACAAAGAGAATCCATGGCCTCCATCACCTGTCCTATGCTGACAGGCTCAAATCAGTATCACTCTACTTGGTATCATACAGATTACTCAAGGGTGATCTGTGTTTCGCCTACAAGGCAGTTTCAGACCTTGCCCTACTAGAGATGCTCCATATCTGCAAGTCTAACTCCTCATTCACTACCCGCTCAAAAGACCTGAATCTAATATGCAACATCAATAAAACCTGCTGGAGAGACAGGTTGGTCTCCCAGAGGCTGCCCCGTCTCTGGAATAAACTTCCCATACACATCAAACAGAGCACCTCACTGACCCTCTTCAAGTGCAACCTTGATGAGTGGATGGGAAACCACAAATTTGTCTTGGGGGTTCCATCTGTGTCCCTCATTGACAGGGGTGACAGGTACTGACTGAGGTTTATTTTTGGGGATAAAATGGAGATAAACTCTTGGCTAGGCTTGGAAGGTCCCCAGGGCCATTAGCCTAGTAACCTCCTATGATCCTATCCTGTCAGAGTATGCTGCAATCTCAATATTCCTTTCCATCCACATCTCTTTCTTAATAGAGGCTGGAAATTGCCTCATTTGCCAGGACTGCTGCAGTAATGATCTAAATGAAGAACATACAGTTGTTTAAGAACTTACTGTAATAGATGCCCAGGTTGATCATAGTTGCAGTACTGTTTCATTCCCAACATCCCCTTTCTCATGTCAGGCACCGTGGGCAGGGGTGAGGTACACTGTCCTTGTTCTGTCCTTTTCCCTTACCTTTGCAGGGCCTTGGATCTTCCCAAGTCTAAGTAGAATTTGGGGACCCCTATTTCTCCTTCCCTCCCCATAGTATAGTAAATAAGGGTCTTTTCTACTGTTATATTATGTTATGTTATTTTTTCATAGGACCTGACATTTTGGTTTTCATTGTACGTGGGTTGGTCCTTGGACAAGAAAGGATTAATATAGTGAGAGTATATGACTTGCTGCAGCTTGTGTTACATTGTTCAGTACAACTTCAAAGAAAATTTACACATAGCATTACTAGATGTATATATTTCTAGAAGCTGAAACTGCAGAACTAGGCATATGCCAGAATTTTGTCTTGCATTGTTGGCCGCAGTCACAGACTTTACTGTAGGGTGGTGGTGTTGCGTCTTTTGGCTTTTCCCGGTTAGGGGTCGCCACAGCGGAACTCCGATCTGCTAATGATTGGCAGTAGATTTTTACGTGCCGAGTTGCCAGCTCTGACGCACAACCTTCAATGAAGGTATGCCCACTCACACATCTCCACACAGAAGACGCTACAGCTGAGAATCGAACAGGACAGCGTCTTACTGTGAGGCGACAATGCTACCGCAGCACCACCACCACAATATATACTGTTTTAAAAATGTAGACTGTATATCTCACTAGTAGTCAACTAATGGGAACCTATAACAGCATTGATTCACTTTGTTTATATATCTAAATGTTGATAAACATCTGAATTGTTTATATGTGCATTTTTTTTTGGTTTGTTTTTGGATAGGACCGCAGTGAATGAAATAATGAGATCTTGCTTCAAGGATCCCTCTGTAGTGGATAAATCATGTGGGTGGATCTTTCTTTTGCAATACCTTGTGAGTTTTTATTGAAATTTTGCAATCTGATATTGTCCTTTTCATTCATTTCTCAACTATTGGGTATCAGATCCAACTCTTGAGCTCCCATCTTTACCCATAATGCCCTGGTCAGTCTACTATACCTCAGATCTCATCTGCTGCCATATCTCTACAGACACAAATCTTTTTTTTATTCAGATATGTCAGAAAAAAATGAGTTTTAAGAAATGCACTTCTGTGAGCACAAAATTCCTATTGCCTAGAAGCTTCTCACTTAATTATGGACTGCTCCATTTGCACAGCTTTTAATTCTAGGACCCTTAGAGACCATTGGAACAAAGTAGTTCTAAAGGGCTTGCTGTCACTTTCTTCTTCTTCCTCCTCTTCTTCTGCTCCAAGGGCTCAACCCCATGCAAAGTCATCCAAACCCTCTCCAGAGGTGAAATAATAAAGAAAGTGATCTCCACCCTGCTCTCCTAAGTCTACTCCATCATCAGAGCCACCTGCTAAAAATTCAAAAGAAGTTGGATCCGACCTCCTGGAATCTGAAGTGAAAACAATCAGATCACACCTCATCAGATCTGACAACTTCTCTTACTAAGTCTCCAAGGTCCCATGCTCCAGGGTTCTCTGTAGAGCCTGTTTCTGCCTGGTTCCTTTCAACTTTCCTTCAGGAAACCCCAAGGAGGAAGTCTCAGCCCCAGTCTGTCACTTCCTCCACTAGGTACTCCAGGGGCCTTTCAGAAGCTGAAATGGATAGGATGATGAGGAAGTTCCTCACAGCTCAGATATCCCGGCTCTGTCTCCCATCATGATCCATGAGCCTTCCTTCTACTGCCCATGCTGTGATTTCTCCTTCTCTGATCCGACTGGTGATTTCAGAGACTTTGGATCCAAGAAACCCAGGAGTATCAACATCAGATCCAAGGACAGATAGATCTTTGACTCCAACTGCTTTCCTGACTTTCCTGAAATATCCAGAGGTTGTTTCATACTCTGTTCAATGATTCCCCCAACCAACAGAAAAAGTCTTCCTGATGTCCCACCCAGTCAGAGGGAGGCAGCAGCTCAAGAGATTCAAAAGCTGATAGACAAGAGAGTCATCCAGGAGGTTCCACCAGACCAGAAAGAATTCAGAACTTACTCAAGGTACTGATTCCTTTGGACCAAGAGTCTTGGAGTCAAAGCGTCAGTGCCAGGTCTGGGAGGCTGGGTTCCTTTCCAAGGTTGTTGGAGCCATCCCTGCCCCTTGGAGCTTCAATATTGGACAGCTCAGGTCCGACTTCCCCTTCAAGGCATGGCTCTGGGTATGGTTAGGACATAGTGGCATTGGGATCTTTACCTCCAGTGCAATCAGCAAGAGTGTCTCCTTGTCCTTCTGCTTTTGAGGTGGTGGATAAGTTCTCTCATCTGAGAGATTTGACTACTCTTTCCTCTTCGGATCCTACAGCCCTGCCTCCTTCGGGTCCATGCTTTGATCCTCTCAGGCCTATTTCAAAGGGACAGCTGGCCCCATCAAGCATCCAGACAGTCTCCATCATGGACTTTCCCCTCTCTTCAGCTACATCTCCAAACCATCCCACTGAGGAGGTTCCCAGAAAGAGAACATGCAAGAAGAGACACACAGGCTACCCTCAAGACTCTCTTACCAAAGACACAGACTTCCGTGAAGGGGAAGGGTCCCCCAGATCTCCACTGGATTATGTCCCCTTTAGAAAACATTTTAGAAATTTTCAAGCAAAAGGTGGTTAGTCCTCTGATATCCACTACTAGGAGGAGTCTGTGTTCCTGGTACTTGCTTGTCTCTGCACCCAGATGCCTGGGCATCAATAACAAAAGATTCTTAGGTGCTAAAAGTCATATCCAGAGGTTGTTTCATACTCTGTTCAATGATTCCCCCAACCAACAGAAAAAGTCTTCCTGATGTCCCACCCAGTCAGAGGGAGGCAGCAGCTCAAGAGATTCAAAAGCTGATAGACAAGAGAGTCATCCAGGAGGTTCCACCAGACCAGAAAGGATTCAGAACTTACTCAAGATTATTTAATGACAAATAAAACTGGGGACCTGAGACCAGTTCTGGATGTAAGCAAGCTAAATCAATTTGTGAAAAAGTCAAAGTTCCATTTTTGTATGTGCATTTTTCAATGGACCCTTGCTGTTCAGTGGTCAGTTCTTCACTATCCGTTGTCCTTTACAATCAAACTAACTTGAGTATGCAAAGACCATCTATGTTGATGGAGTCTGCTGGGCGAAGTTTCACAAGGCTGCCCTATTGTACTTTCACCCCCAGTAGCCACAGTAACCATGGACACCTCCCAATTGTTGGGCATGTCTTGGGATGGATGATCCAAAGCACATGGTCCCCCAGAAGAGAGCAATTTGCACATCAATGTCCTACAGATGAGAGGGGCCCTCCTAGCATTACAGGCCTTTGAGGATGTCTTTCCTCTTGGGATGATTGTGATTCAGACTGACAGCTTGGTTGTGGTTTGGTACATCAACAGATGGGAGGCTGGATCTTATCCTTTTTGTTGAGAGGAAATGTGTGTATGGCAGTGGGCAATCTCCAACCACTTTCTTATGGCAACATACATAGGGAAATTCAGCATGCTAGCAGACAAATTCAGCAGGTCCATTCTGATGCCTCAGGAGTAGTCTGTCAGTGGTGCAGAGGATTTTCTGTTGATGAGGTCAACCTTGCTGAAATCTCTTTACATCTCCCCACAACAAGTGCACCTGGTTCTTTGCCTTAATCACCCCTCTGGGGAAGTCACTAAGAGATGCTCTAGTCCACATTTGGCCCTCCAGTCTCCTTTACACTTATTCCCCATTACCTCTAATTCCCAAATTCTTACAGAAGGCACTCAGGTTGAGGAGCATGCTTATCCTTACTGCTCCATTCTGGCCCTTCAAGTGTGTTTCCCCTACATTTGGTCTTACCTTCGCTATGCACCAGGGATACTGGACCCCAGTCCAGACCATCTCTCTCATCCTACAGGGATGGATCACCTGAACATTACAGGTCTCAAGTTGACCACATGGTTTCTCTAATTCCACTGATAGCCCATGATTCCCCCTGCTCCAGTCTGACAGATGATTCTATCTTCCCACAAGGCCCTCTACTAGGAAGATCTACAAAAATAAATGGAAAATATTCTTTATTTGGGCTCTACAGTGAGAATTGGACCCCTTCACTGCTCCTACCGCTGCTGGCTTAGAGTTTTTATCACCTATATTTCAAGAAGCAGCTAGTTTGTCTACTATCAAAGTCCATTTGGCAGCCATATCGAATTTCTTTCAGACAAAAATGCTTCCTCATTAGCTTCTTCAAAATTGTACAAGGTATTTCTGAAAGGTACTTTCTTGCTTAGGCCACCAGTAAAGGATCCCACTTAGTCGTGCTGCATGGGTGGGGAGTTAAGGAAGAATAAAAATGGACAATACAGATGCTTAGTTATGGTGAGTATATAACTTAATTTCCCACACTTTGGATGCTCAGTGCTCCTTTTAGCCTATGTGGGAGTATCCTTTTATCAGGGATTAGGGGTTCTTACAGTTGCACTTGCACACAAACACACACACAAGCTCCCATTTTTATTGTTGCTCACATATTTTTGGATATCCTTCTAACATGTATAGTTGGAATGTTCCAACATTTTATGCATAAGAAGCATAGACTCTTCCACTTGTACTTAGCAGATAAAGGACAAGTAAATACAAGAAAAATGGAGGTGTGTTGAAAGCACCCAAAATAAGCCAACTGAAAACCACCAAATGAGCACTACAGAACAGGATAAAGGAGAGTATGAAAATATGACTGAAGTGCAACAAAAACAATCACAATCCGGAAGATAGTAAAAACTTTATTGAAAGAAGGAAGTCAAATCCAATTTGTAATGAGGTCAGTCCAACTAAATCGTTCTTGATCCCACCCAAAAAATCCAAGGAATCTTTGATCATATGTTGAAATGAGACCAAATAAGACTTCATTTTTTATCTACATATATGGATAGGTGGGATCAAGAATGATGTGGGTTCAGAACCATAATTATGATGGGAGCTGTGACCCTGTGAATGATGACAACTTTACCAGGTCCTTGATACTACAATATAGTAATTGTACCAACCAAACAAAAGATATCATTTGGAAGTATTGGTTAATTTTTAGGCACCATGAACAACTTTTCCCATTGCAGGTGAACAGCTCCATTTTGTGTTTAAGGTGCCACCAAATTTAAATAACCTTTTTGAGTGGACTAGATGTGATAACAATACATCAAAGGGTAAAACATCTAACTTTATACATACCCACACCACTTTAATACTGGATAACAAGTTTAAAACTAAGGTTCAACTACAGTCTGGTAATTGCAGTACACAAGGTGTAATGTACATCGCTAATTGTGACCAGTGTTCAGCATTTTATGTGGGGAAGACTGACAGATCTCTTAGGAGAAGGATTTATGAACACTACTGTGATATTTTAAAATGCAATGACAAGAATGCACTTTACAGATATATTGTTAATTGCCCTAATTATACAAAATTTAAGTTTGGCATTTTGGAAAAGGTTGCAATTAGTCCTAGCGGTGGGCCCTGGGAATCCACTTTAGCATACCATGAACTTGTGGCAGTTTAAGTTTCCAGGACTAAACAACAACATTAGCATTTTACCAGTTTTAAAGCTGAGGTCATCAAAACTAGAAAATCTAACTTGATATGTACAATTTTAAATTTCACTATTTAACACATTGATTTTAATAATTGATTAACTTTTGTTACATTATACTGGTTTAACTTTGTAATACACAGTTTTATAATTAGTTTTTCTAAACACGTTTTGACAAGATTTTTAAACAAATTATGCATACAGTGTTTAAACATTCAAAACATACTTGTGTTAATTTGTTGTAACCATTGGGTCTCAGAAGATCACATGGTGTATACTTCTATTATAAATACAAAGCTTTTACCATTGTCCACAGTTCTGATGAGGTCCGTTTCTGGATAAAAGTGCTTAACAAAATTTTGGTACTAAACTTTTACAAGCATGCTTGGTTGATTTCAATAAAGTTTTTACTATCCACTGGATTGGGTTTGTTTTTGTGGCATTGCGGTTGCATTTTGGTATTCCCCTTTATCCTGTTTTGTAGCACTCCTTTGGTGGTAATTGCCAGAAAAGCTGTCTTTTTCTGCATCAGAACAGCACACAGTGTCATTGACTGTTAAAAATGCCAGGACTTCAATCTTACAGCCTACCAACACAATAGCTAAAGGTTTTCACCACTGCTGAATGACTAGCAGAGATGGACAGGGCCTATACTAGGGAAAAGATAAACAGCTGAACTTGTCTTCCTGAGCAGGAGACAGAGAGACGTAAGCTAATTGTTCCAGAGTTTTGCTCTGAAACCAGGCATGGTTGTGCAGTGAAATTCATCATACCCATGACTGCTGATGACCCCTCTCACATATAAATGTTCCGCATGAGGTTCTTCTCTGAATGAAATTCAACCACTTGAAGCATTTTCTGGTTGAAGGCAAATGATCAACAAATGCTTACCGAAGGATCACAGCAGTGTTGAAGGGGTAAGCCCCTTTGTACCTACATATTCTTACTTAAGTAAACTAAGTCTCTGGTTATGCAACTATTGGAAAATGAGAAATGCTATGCAAAGCAAATATAGAAGCTACATGAACTGTAGTCCTGCTGTCACAGTCTGACAGTGGGAAACATCATCCGATAATTGGGAATGGGGAAATAGCATTCAAAAAATGGACATTAACCATTCATATGACAAACATCCATGAAGCCAGATAGAGGGGTACTGCTCACATCTGCTTTTGTGAATGAGACTCTGAGAGTGGATACCATCCACATTGCTAATATGCAAAATCAAATTAATTATCCCTAAACTCACAAGGAGCAGACTTTTGAATCCCTGTGACTTATTGTGAATGAACTGAGGCATTCTCTCTCTCTCTCTCTTTCCTTCACTGAGCAGATCATTCATACAGAAACAGTAGAGGCAACCCTTGTCTCACTCTTTTTCCTTCCCTGAGCAGATCATTCACACAGAAACAGTAGAGGCAGCCCTAGCAAGGTGTCTTGCACCCAGTCCAGAGTCTTCTGTAGTTAGTACTCCCATACTTTAGTTTGAGAACTTTTTCAACACATGGTGGAGAATGACAGGATCTTGTCATTTAGTATCTTAATTTGTTACCAGCCCTAGAAATTAGTAGGCTTTGAGTATGTACTACGAGTATGTCTCATCATCATCATATATTCAGCCAGTGTCACTTGACCTTACAACCCAAGTTGTCTCCTTGACGTCCTTTTGTGACCATCATAGGGATTGTTTCTCAGATGGTAGCTGACAAAAACCTTTTTCATCCCCCTTTTCACTGTTTATATAAGCCACTTCTTGGCCTTATAATATGGTATTCCAGAATGGTTTCTTATGTAATTTCTTCATTCAGCATACGTCTCCAAGACCCCAACATCTGACCACTCTATTTCAAGATATGTAATCTAATGACCTAGACAGGCTTGTTATTAGTTTATTCTTACATCACTGAGGGACTTCATGTCCTGCATTACTTGTCCCTCGTGTCTTTGTTCCAGCCCTTCTTGATGGCTTATAACCTCAGTGTTGTGGCTTCATTCAGGTTCCCTATAGTTCATTTCTAAGACTGATGTTAAAGACATAGTAAGGCCTGCAATCTCTGGTACCTGCGTACGTTGGATTGTTTACATGAGTTTCTCCAACATTTAATTATAAGCTGCTCCAGGCCATTTTAGGTGCTTCTTTTTGGAGTGAGTTTATCTTTGGAGAAAACAACCAGGGAATGAATAAGGATATCCAGGACAGGTGTAGAGCTTTTTGTGTCATGGTGACAATCTTGTTGTTCCCTTACAAGAGGAATAGGTCTTCTAAACAGTAGAAAAGGCTTGCCAAGTACCAGATTGTTTCACGTCTCTCTCAAGCCAGCAGGGCTTGCTGTTCAGAATATGAACCATTTAGTGGTCTGAGTTAAAAAAAACTGTAAGATAATGAGTACCAGCAAGAAAATAATATGACAACAATCAATGCAGTAAGATATGCGACATGTTAGAGGAAGGTGCTTGTAGCTCATCATAATGCAGTAAATTATGGATTGCATTAAAATGGGTAGTAACTAAACATGCATACAGTGTACAAATTGTGCAGAGAGAGAGAGATAAAACCATGGGATGTAGCCAGCTGTTCACTATATAAAGCATAATGCACAAACATATAATGCAGAGACAACATGTTGCCCTAGACATTGTCACAAAATATGTCAGATTCAGTAACAGAAGCAATATTCTCAGGGGTCCATACAAAACAACATATAAGATTACTGTTCCCAGACTGTTGTATGCTGCTTATATTATTCATAGTCAACCAAAAGAATTTTGATGTGGGAATGGCAGGCCACCTGCTGTAGCTGTAGTTATAAATGTCAGAAATTTTGCAGGTAAAAAAAAATATGGCAGATGTAAAACAAGTACACTGCTGTATAACTAGGAAATGAGAGTGTATATCTGGAAAATGCTGTATGTACCAATAAACCTGTCACCAAATGTGACAGCTTACAGTCAAATGGCACATATAGAATACTTTCCTACAGTCTATGTTATCAAAATGTGTCTGCCACTATGGTACATATAATTCAGCACCGAAACAAGATGCTTATATTAATATGAATTATACAATTACACAGCCATTAGAGTCAAAATTCCCACAGTTGTACGTTTACAAAGCGGAAAACAAATTGTAGCAAATGGTTATAAAAGCTTTAACTGTTATTTGGCAATATATGCAAGCAGTTACATAGAGTCTGGATGTTCAAAATACAGGTGATGCTGCATGAGTGTGGCATCATTTCATTTTGGGGGGAACTGGGGAGGAAATTTACAGCCATGGAATCCTAATGAGGTAACATGCATTGTACTAACTGTGGATGCTGAATATTGCTGCAGTTGATTTAGACATGAAAATTACAGGTTAATAGTTATGCTGCTGGAAATCAATTAACAGTAAATGCCATAGTTATGACAACAGTCACTGTGTTATACCCATGTCTGCATAAGCAATTGTCATATTACTCAACTGCCAGCTTCAAACCTGCATACTATCGTGCACATGTGTATTGTGCATACATTAATGTGCAACTTTCATGCAGTGGTTGTCAGAAATTAGCGGCAGTAGTGACACTGTTAGCCCTTTGAAGGTCATCATTATATCAACATAAATGCCTCTGCAGGCAGGTAATGCACTCTGTGGGTTAACAGCAAAGCCATCCACATGCAGAAGTATCTCCTGTGCCTTTGCCTGTATTTTATTTGCATAGTCATGAAAACTTTACTGTGCAGGACATAATGCACTGATAGTCTGTACTGTTCGCAGCTTCTAATATGACAGATGTGCACAGTATGCACATTTTTATAATCATTCAAGAATGCGGACTTCCTGTAAATATTGGAGATAAACTTTCTATGATTATTGTCCTAGTAAATGTCTGGGTAGATAATTCCACCTAAAGAATAATTATGTGTCAATTTCAAGAATCTTGTAGTAGGATTCAAGATTGTTAAACACAGGTATAGGAGCCCTTCCCCACCATTACATAACAGAAAGATGTCTAAAAATATTAAGTACACACCCAGTGTGCCTTGTGTAGAGAATTAAATACAAAATATTTCTCCCAGTACCATAATACTAAGTTAGCATATATTGGGGTACATGCAGTCCCATCACAATGCTACTAATCTGGTGATATTATTCACCTTCAAAAATGCAAGATTGTTTAATAACCTAAACTCCATAGCCTGTTCAACAAGAGAAACAACTACAGCAGTTAGTTGTTTAAAATACATAATGACTTCCTTAAACCAAGTAACACCCAGACCTTGGAATATTACCACAAACAAATCCATGACATCTATTGTATCAAAAATTTCTCATGGGAAAAAGAAGCTACTCCTTTTAAAAGGAAAAAAAAATTGCCAAGACCCTATTAACATATAGTGAAATGTACTGGAAATTTTTTTTTTAATTTTGTCAATACAAATAGCCAGGGATTCAGTTTTTGAAGTACTCTGCCTCAATAGGCTGAAGAGGGAGATTCTAAAGTAATTTGTGTACCTCTGGGATCCCGAATATTGCAGGAATTATTGGCCTGTCAACCTTTAAAAAGTTATACAGAGAAGGAAAATATTTTTCTACAACAACAAATCATCTAACCAAAAATCCAACTTTTTGTATTCAATGTTAACTTCATTTTTTGTAACTGTCCTATAAGTATTTAAAGCATTTGATATAGCCAACATCCTGTCAGAATAATCAGTAGACTCCTTAACAACCACCCCTCTGCCCTCATTAAGCTTCATTAGTCTGATACAGTTGTCCCTACTAATGTTATTTAACAAATACTTGGAATGTTTTTCCAAGGCAATTTTCTAATATCATTCTCAGAATCTTTCAAGCTCAGTCAGGGGGTTGTAAAAACTCTTCCTATTAAACTGTACCAAACTGCTACCAAAAGTACTGTCATTCTTGAATAGGGATTCTAAATTTAATTTGCAAGTAAACAGCATTCAAGTTCATTCAAGTGCAGGGAATAAACATAACCCTCGTTTGAATAACGTGTGGTACGCATCAGTAAACCTTAACTGTAATTTTTATTCATGATTTACATTGTACCTGCTTCAGAAAGTTCTTGTATCATCTGCATTTCTTGCCCTGTCCTTTGCTTGTCATTCATCTCATGGGTGCTAGATTATGATTCCCATTGTTGGGAAATTGGTTCATCTGATAGGCGTCATAAGATGATGGACCATAATACATATGAATTCCTTACCTCTCAGACTTGAGACAACAGATATTCCTAAATCCAGGTCTCCCCTTCTCCCTCCCTCCTTGAAAGTAGGCACTACAGACACCTCAGACTTTGCTTGGGGAGCAGTTTCAGGAAGGATAAAAGTGCAAGGTGTGTGAGACACCAAAGACAGAAGCAAGCACATAAACATAAATGAGATACTTGCCCTGATCAAGGCACTCAACTCATTGAATCATCTTCAGTTCCCAGGACCTCTTCAAGTTGTTATAGACAATACCACAGTCATGTGGTACATCAACAAGCAAGAGTGAACCAGGTTGTACCTCCCTCTGCAGACTAGCCTTGTTAATTTGGGATACAACTTCACAGCACATGCTACAGGCATCCTACATTCTGTCAGAATAAAAATTTTGTGGCAGACAAGCTGAGCATGGCAAGAGCAGACCCTCATGAATGGAGGTTGATCAGGGAATCTTGCAAGAGTTGATTTGTCTGTGGGAGTCCCTCAAGTAGACCTTTTGGCTCCCATGTGAACAATCGGCTTACAAGATTCTTCTCCAAGACTCTTTGCAAGAAGGTCTAGAAGACAGATGCCTTTTCTTTTCCTTGGATAGGAATATTCCTGTATGCTTTTCCATCCTTCCTAGTAATAGCCAGGGTACTTCTGAAAATTCTAAAGGAATCTCCTAAGATCTTTCTGGTGACTCCGTTCTGGACCAGGAAGCCTTGGATGTCCTTCCACATCGTTGTTGCAGTATTCATAACTGAAGAGATCCCTTGTAAAGGATAACCCAGTCCAGCCAGTATACCAAACATACATCATATGTATGCTCCCCACGCAAGGTGAAGGTCATAAAGGTGATGTAGACTCACACACAGAACATCTTTGCCACTAGTACAAATGCCATCATTGAATGTTGGTCTGAACACCTTCCTTCTGTGCTTGTTACCAAGCCATTTTTCAGATAAGTGCCCCAGTGGAGTTTATCCTTATTCTTTTTTATTTAGTGTTGGTTGGTTTCATATCATACAGAAAGGGAAATTGTCAGTGTGGGAGGCAGATTCCCTATAAAGACTGTCAGGATCAGTGTTTCTTCTGTTTGAGTGATTCCCATGACCATACATAGCATTCTATATGCAAAGTTTTGGCCCTATTTACCTTGAAAACCACCATCTTAAGCAGTTGGCTGAAGGTGATATGGCAGAGTCTTCCCATCCCGAGGGTCAGCCATCAACCAAGAAAAAGGCCAAAAAAAGTTAGGTCTAATATGGTTGCTGGCCAGCCTCCTCATCAAGGCTAGTGAAAGCCCATAGCTTCATCTGTAGTTGCTTCAGATTCCTCTGCTGCGACCTCGTCAGTGGCCGGTATGGATCCAACTTCTTGCACATCTTCAGAAGCTTTACAAACATTTGCTGCAGATGTTGAGGGGGAATCTTGTCTGATTATATCTGAAGGACTGAGTGGGATTCCACAGATCATAGTGAGGGAGGCAATCTCTACTACACTTATTGAGTGTAGCCAAGGATCTGATCCTCCCATGTTATTTTGTATGAACATCCCGCAGAAGAAGAAACAAAAAACAAGCATATTTCTCCTGCAGCTAAGGATCCCCAATGAGAATGACAGTATTTTACTCAGGGGTTGTTTAATACTTTAATGGCTTTAAAGCCTCCTCAAGTGGAGTTTGTGCCTGCTCCTCCCTGGTCTTCCACTCCTCTTAAAGATCTAGGGAACTGGATTCCTCTGATGAGGATCAGGATTCAGAGGTAAAGTATTTAGCCTACTCTTCTGAAATCCCTTCTCCCTTGGACTATGGGTCAGAGGAAGTGGATTCTGTTAGTCCAGCTTCTCCTTCAGTGGAAGTATTTTTTGGGGACACTGTTTTCCCATATGATGAAATTCTGTCAGTGTGATTGCTCTATTGCTTTCAAGTTTCTGATACCCAGAAAAAGAGTTATAAGCTCCGTCAGATGGAGTCACCCAAACCTTCTACTGTTCCCTGTGTTCTGGATGCCCTCCTGGATACCTTCTCAGCAACTTCTATGGTCTCTGATGTTCAGCCACCCAGCTCCCAAGACACCTGACAGATTTTACAAGGTGCCTAATGAATGTAAACTTCTGTAAGAATGCCCTTCTGCTGATTCTTCTGTAATGTCTATATCTTCTGACAAGCTCTCCAAGCTGTTGCCTTCTAGCAAGTTTATTCCTTCAGACAAGGATAGCAGAGACATGGAGAGGCTGGACAAGAAAGTTTCTACTACTGCCACCTTATCTTTTAGGATCTTTAACTACCAGACTCATATGACCAGGTATGTTTTGGCCCTCTTTTCTTGGGTAATTTCCAGTCTTCCTAACTTTGAGGGGAAGGCTTTTGCCATTTCCTTGTTGTGTTCCACCTCACGAATTGCCCACCACTGTATTAAGTGCAGTTATGATGCAGCTGGTGCTTCCTCTAGGACTGATGCATTTGGCTCTGTTATGAGGCATTACTCATGGCTTTGTCTTCAGGCTTTTTCTGATGATATTAAGGACAAACGGATGATCCTTTGGATAATAAAAAATCTTTTTGGTCCTGCTGCTGCTGAACTTTTTAAGTCTCTTCAGGGTAGGGGCAATGCCTTGCAGGAGTTGAAACATATTTTTGTTTCTCCTATTCTAAAGTTTCAAAGGAATTACCCTTCCATTTGTGATCAGACAGTCTCACCCTCCATTCAAGGGTAAAAAAGGTTCTAGACATGTTGTGCCTTCTGCTAAGTCTACTCATACTTCCCAGAAACCTACCTTTCATGACAAACCAGGTTCTACTTGACAGTTTGCTTCCCTTTCCATTAGCCAGGTCCCTTTATCCCTTCATTTTTCCCACAACCTTCCAAACTGGGTGAGAATCACAATACACTTTGGTTCTCTCTGATATCTGCCAGGGGTATGTTATGCTTTGTAAATTTCTTACTCCGTGTTTGAGCATCTCTCATCGTCCTTGGGAACAACTTTCTTTTTTCACAAAGATGCTTCATTCTATTTTGGTCCAGGGCACCATTCAAGCCGTATCCCTGGCTCAGAATTTTTCTGGTTCCCAGGAAGGGTGGCACTTGAATACCAGTTCTGGACCTTTCCCAGTTCAACATTTTACTCAAGATTCCTTCTTTTTGCATGTTGTCTATTCAAACTTTATTTCCTCTTCTTCTTCCCCAGGCCTTTCTGGTTTCTCTGGCTCTCAAGGATGCCTATTTTCATATCCCCATTCATCCTTTTTTCAGGAAATATTTACATTTCTCTGTTTCTTCCTGGCATTTTCAGTTCTCTGCGTTGCCCTTTGGCCTCTCTACTGCCCTTAGGGTATTCACCAAATGCCTCACTCCTATCATTGCCTTTTGCAGGATGAGAGAAGTTCAGATCATTCCTTATTTGGACAATCTACCCATTCAGGCTTCCTCCCTAGAGGTTCTGCTTCAGGATCTCCAGTTTGCTATTTCTTTATTGGAGAGTCTGAGGTTCACCATAAACTTTCAAAAATCAGCTCTGACACCTTCTTGGAATCATGTTTTCCATGGTTGCAGGATCCAAACCATCTCCATGCTGGCATCCCTGCCTGCCTCCTTGGCCCTGTCTGTTATTGCCTTTTTTCATTCTCTTCTTCCTCTGGATTCAGTCAAGGCCAGGGACTTTCTCAGGGTTTTCAGATTCATGGCCTCCACCATTCCCATGCTTTCTCTATCCAGGCTCCATATGAGTAAGCTACAGTGGTACCTCAAGTCAGAGTGGCTTCAACTTTGCCACCACTAGACTTCCCAGTCCCCTCCTCCATTGTCTCAAGCTCAAGCTTTGGTGATGGTGGATCCATCAACTTTCTCTCATCCTGGGGCTTCCTTTCCAAACACCAGCCCCAATTCAAGAGCTCTTTACAGAAGCCTCAGGGGATTGGGGGTGGGGACTCCTTTGGCTGTCTCAAGGTTCAGGGTCTCTGGCTCTGCATCAGAGATTAGACCACATCAATATAAAGGAGATGAGGGCCATGCTTCTAGCTATTTAGGCTTTTCATTCCCTATTTCATCCTGGGCCCAAATCTTTACAGACAGCATCACAGTAATGTAGTATATCAAAAAGGGGGGTACAAGGTCCTATCTTCTTTGCAGACTTGCTCTTCAGGTCTGAGATCTAGCTATCAAGTATCAAGTGTATCTTTAGGCTGTCTTCATTCCCTCAGAGCATAGTTTAGGGCAGACTGTTTGAAAAAGTCCTGCACACAAGCTCACAAATGGATGCTTCACAGAGATGTGTTCCTGGACATTGTCCATCAGTGGAGTATTCCTCAGGTAGATTGTTTTGTCTCCCCTCTGAACAGACAACTGCCTCTATTCTCTTCCAGAGTCCCAAGTCCTTTGGCTTGGAAAGTGGATGCCCTGTTTTTCCTTGGAAGGGGATGTTTATGTAGGCCTTTCCTCCCCTTCCTCTATTTCAGAGAGTCTTGCACAAGATCAGGCAAGACTCTCCCAAAATTTTACTAGTGGCTCCCTTTTGGCCCAGACAGCATTGGTTCCTCTTTCTTTGTTACTTGGCCAAGGGTAGTCACCACAAGTTACCTTACCGGGTGGACCTTTTCACATATGACATGGGGCCTCATATCTATAATCACTTGTCCATTCTTCAACTGAGACTGTGGGTGACAGGATTTTGATCCCTTTTAGACACCTGTGTTATGAGGACATTCTTCGGGTCTTGCAGGAGGCTAGGAAACCCTCTACCAGGAAATCATATTTGTTCAAATGGAAAAGATTTTCTGTCTGGTGCCTCTGTTGAAACCAGGATCTGCCATCTGTGCAGGTCGCTATGGTCCTCGCCTGTTTGTGTGATTTGCTCCATCCTGAGTTAGCATATAATTCAGTTAAAACTCACCTGTCAGTAATTTCTGCTTCTCAGCCCCAGGCTCCTCTTCTGGGCCTCTAGATTTGAGGTCAAATCATTTCTTAAAGGTGTCGTCCATATCAGGCCTCCCAGGAAGCCAATTCCCCCTTCCCAGGACCTCAATTTTGTTCTTGAAAACATTGATACAGGCTCTTTTTGAGCCTGCTGCTCAGGCTGCTTTACAGCATTGTACTTGGAAGACTGTTCTTTTGCTCCTCACTTCAACTAAGAGAGTGACTGAGGTTCAGGGTCTCATGGCTGTTCTTCCATTTTTAGTTTTTCACAGCAACAGGGTGTCTCTTCATATTAATCCTTATTTCATGCCCAAGGTAGTCAATAAGTTGTCCCTTGATCAGTCTATTCATCTTCCTTCCTTTTTCCCTTCTCCACAGTCTGACATTGAGAAGGTTCTTCACATCTTGGATTTGCATAGACAGCTCAGATGTTATTTGGATAAAACTAAGGTTATTCACAAATCTGAGCAGCTTTTTGTTTCTTTTCATCCCAGATCTTTGGTTTGGCTGTTTCTAAGCAAACCATTTCTGAGGCCATTTCTTTTTATTTTTATATAGTAAATGTCTTTGCTCATCAGTAAAGGCTCATTCTACCAGAGCTGTTGCCTCTTCTGGTGCTTTTTTCAAGAGTTTTGATACCAATTGTATCCTTCAGACTGCTACTTGGTCTTCTGTTCATACCTTCACTAAGCATTACAAGTTGGATGTTATTTCCAGGGCTAGAGGTGGCTTTGCCTGGGCCACCCTGCATGTGTTTCTGGAGGCCTCTTCAGTGCCATCCTCCTCCCAGTTTTCCTCTTGAGCTTTTGTACTCTCACTTCAGTTATGAATACTGCAACAGTAATATGGAAGGGCATAGCACAGTTGTGTAAAATCTCAGCATAACAGTAGATGTCCTTCTCTTCACTGTTGTAGTATTCATTCCCTCCCTCCCACCTGCCCCCTGTGCCCCAGCCTATTCTTAATGGCCTTCCTAGCTGAAGGGTTCTTATCCCTTTTCTCTTTCTGGATGTACATGTTATTTCTTGTCCTTAGGGACACTCTGTTCCTCCTGGGGCTTTTTCAGTTCTGAATGTGTGCATCCGTACATCACCTTGTGTGAGGAGTGTACTAAAGGCTTTGGTAGCCTGGCCAGATGTTGGGCTATTTTTGGCAGGAGATACCTTCAGTTATAATTACTGCAACAGTGAAGAAAAGACATCTACTGTTACTGTAAGATTTCACACGAAAACTGAGAAATTGGAAGCTCTGTTACATGGATATGGATAGCAAGATACAAGCAGTTAAAACGTTTCTAGTCTCTTTAGTTTTATACACAGGTCAGGCATATTTTTATCAGTCAGAGGCATAGTTGTGGATAGCAATTAATAAAGAGCTGAAGGATTTTATCTGGGAGGGGAAGAAGGCAAGAGTCAAGTTGGATAAGCTGATTCTTCCAATAGAAAAAGGGATACAGAAAATAGGCAAGAGGGAGCAAATAAGTAGAGATGGAAGTTAATAGAATGTAAACAGACCAAGAATTACCAGATTACTTCCTAACAAGGATCAATATCAGAGTATAGGCAAAGAGAAAGAAATAGGAGGATTCTAAGTGAAAGATGGGCACTGGTAGACCCTTTAGTAGAGTCTAGACCAGAAGCTGCTGTTAAAAAAAGGAATAATCAGTGGAGCATGCAAAATATTGTATGAAATCTATAAGAATCAATTGGAGGAGGTTAGAAGGGATTGGGAAGAGAGACCGGATAAGCAATTCACAAAGAAATAATAGGGGATATATGTATGTCTCCCAAATATGCATCAAAGTCTAGAAGATTTAGGATTTTTGCTTGGAAGTGTTTACATAGGTATTTTTATACCCCAAGTGGACTCCAAAGAATTTTTCCTCAGGTAGACAACAAATGTTGGAGATGTGATGGGGAAGAAAGAGGTAATTGGGAACATATTTTCTGGGAGTGTAATGAGTTGGCAGACTTTAAAGATTCCCTGCAGACTACTCTGTCAGAGATACTGGGTGAGCAAATTGGTGTAATAGATAATGCAGCTGGATTTGGGATCTTTATAAGAGAGCAGGAGCAAATTACATATAAAAATGGAGTTGTGGGAACAATACTTGCATAGGAGGAATGAGGTTTAAAAGAAGGCAAGATTTAAATGAGCTATGAAATGTTTGACTGAATAGATTATAAGTGATGTATAATGTTTGCAACTAAAATTATATCAATATGGTTTGTTTTCATTTATATAAATGTATGATTGCCTAGCCATACATGATAATTTAATAAAGATGTTCCTTGTTTAAAAAAAAAAAAAAAAAAAAAAAAAACAACAACATAACCAGCACCCATTCAGGGCGAGTTGCTATCTGTTTTTTTTTTTTTTTTTACAATATTTGTGTGAGTCACTATTATATGGCCTTTCTTACTCCACTGTCAAGGTTCATTTGTTGACCACTTTAGCATGTCTGCCCATGGATCCTCCTCTTTCAATGCAGTCTCATGTCAAAACATTTTGGGATTTTGCATGAGATGTCTCCAAGAAAACTGGTGGTGATCTTAATTTTGTATTATAGAAGCTAATATTTGCTCCATTTGAACCAGCTAATCTGGTTGCCTTACTTGAAGTTCTTAACATGAAAAACGTTTTACTGATTGCTCTGATCTCTGCAGGAAAGATATCTGAGTTGCAAGCTCTTACAATGAGTTAACTCTACCCTATGTTCCACAGAGAAAATGTTTATTTGAGAACCAATCATTTTAAAGTGGTATCCAAGTTTACTTTAAGCCAAACTATCCATCTCCCTGTTTTCTTTCCTGAACCAAAAATTATAAGTATTAAAAGCATAATAATGCAAGCTATTAAGGCTAGGCTGTAGAACAAACTGTTGCTGTCCAATGAGCTGGAATAGGTCCTTAGTCCAGCATTCAGGTTCATGAAAACCTCACTGTGTGTTCGCTTTTGTGTTGAGATGTTTCAATTATTAAAAATAGAACTGATGGTTACACTAATTTATCCAAAACGTTTCCGAGCATTAATCCAATAATAATGTCAATATACAGAGATGTTTGTGTATGTTAAACACTTATTTTATTTAATTTAATTTAAAGAAAAAAATAAGCAAATAACATTTTATTCATAAACCCACTTAGGCAGATAGGTGTTGTAGTTATTTGTAGGTTAACAATACACATGTTATCATATATAAAGCAGAGAAAGTATTCATCTAATCCATATCTCGTTTTTCATTGGACCAATAAGATAATGGTCTATGAATCAATGGTGGGCTAATTCTGAGGTGGAATTACTCATCTCATTGTAAAAATGAATGTAGGCTGTCTGGAATTTTATTGGTGGTTCTGGTGGGAGCCCCTATTCGTTGACACTGTCCAATAATATATTTTGTGGGAGGGCATGGGGTGGGTCTGTGTCCACTACCTGGAGCCTTGTGATTGGGTTTCCCTGTGAATTAAATACAGCATTTCATTTGCTGACACGGGAGTCTTTGTGTTAGGGATTGGTTCCAGCAAGGTGGCCATTGACAAGAATGGGGGAGTGTGCAATTTTACCTATCACGGCAGTGGGGTGGTGTGTCCAGTGATGTAACATTCCCACTTTATTTTGCTGGATGATTGGATTGGGTTTTAATGAGAATGAGGGACCAGGGAACCGTTGCTGGTCCTTTATGTATGCAGGGCTGATCAATGATGCCAGACTGTTACTGGAAACTTTAAAGGGTGTCTATATTAGGTGATCAAATCTTTAGATAATCGAATACCTAAAGATCAACAGCTAAACAGTGAAAGCTGTAAATATCAAATGCCCACTTCCACGAATTCTTTTGTAGGGAAAGAATTTGCTTAGCCATTATCGGGAATCTGCCCTTTTCTCCACTATAGAGCAATCTCGGAGTTGGTATATTTAGTTAGGGGGGTGTGGGGGCCCCCACTCAATTAGTGTTTGAAATTCTTTTCCTCCAGCCAATTGAATTCTTTCCCTATGAAAGAATTCGCTGAAGTGGGCATTCGATATTTACAGCTTTCGCTGTTTAGGTGTCGCGTTTTAGGTGTTCGATTACCTAAAGCTTCGACTTTATAATATAGACCCCTTTAAAGCACTATTTCCAATTTTTGAGTATGTATAAAATCTAAAGAGCAGTTGAAACAGAACATTTAAAAGACCATATTTGTGTGCATAAAGAAGCTCTTGTACAGTGCTTTCACTTACGCTTCATCAGACCTACCTAAATAAAGGAGAGAAAACACGTTGAACAAAGAGTTGGGGTATTTTTTTTAGAGTTTTTTGATAGTCACCAACAGTCATTAATTTAGTGTCTGAGTAAAAAAAAAAATGGCAAAAATAGTTAACCTTATCGACCAGATGAAATTAAATACAATAGAATACATTAATTAGAGCAACAACAAATGAGTCAAAGGGGGGCCCTAGGGTAAAAAACTGAGGGTGGCTAAGAACTACTGGCAGGTCCGATGGTTGGGATGGGTTTGCTGAACACTGTGTAGCCTAGGGCATGATCAAGACATTACATTTAGGGTATTTTATTATGAGAACCATCCTGACTAATGATAAAAATAGGAATAGGAGAGGCGACAAACAAAGCGATAGGGTGGCCCTTTTAAAAATGTTTGGGATAGCTACATATAATGGCTGGAAACAAAGAATGAAGGGGAAGGGTATGAGGGATGCCAAGATGGTGGTGACTGTAACCTAAGGAAAAATTAACCCTAGTAGGAATTAAAAACTAAAATTTTCTACCTGTACAAACACATGACTAATTGAAACACTACTAAATGAAATCCATTTGGTATGGCCTGAGCCTTGTCTGAGTAAACCACGATGCAGGAAGATGAAAATGTTAGAGCTGTTGAGCTATAAATAAACAAAATTAAATGACATCCATTCAGTATCATCCTAAAAATGAGAGAGAAAAGATATTCCATACTTTCAATGTCCACAGACAACTTGGGTACTATCTTGACAGAACTAAATATGTCTTTAAGATCTTTGGATCAAGTGTTAATTTCTTAAAACAAAGTTCATCCCTGTCCATATTTAAGCTCAGCTTGGATATATGAATGAGAAATAGAAAATTTACCCCAGGACTGCCCCCTGCACTCGTAATGGACAGAGGTAACTCCAAAAATCTTAATCCCATGCATGGATCCCCTCAAATTATAAACGGTATAATCCCAATTGTTCTCATTAGGGGTAATATATAATTATCGATCATGGGAAGGGGAAGGCCATTCTCTAACCAAATGTGATAGGTTAATTCAAGCACAATAAGGGAAACTGGTCAGGCTTAAAATGGCCAGCAAAGATAGCTAGCCTAGTACTCACCTATGAACCTATTTCTTTTGAATATAAGAATAAGGGACAACCTGTGTCAAAACTGACTATTTCCAAATGGTTGTCTAAGGCTATTACTTTTTGTTAAACTTACCACAACAAAACTATTATTGGCAGGGTCAAGGCATACTCTACCAGAGCATTGACTTCATCTGTGGTTTTTTGGAAAGGGTTAGATTCTACAAGTATTCTAGAAGTAGTGACTTGGTCCTCTATACATACATTTACAAGGCATTACAAGCTTGATTCCTACCCTATGTCTGGCTCAGGTTTTCTAGGACCATTCTCCAAGGGCTCCTGGGCCCCTCCTTCTACCTCCCAAATGTAGTAAGCTAGGGTAATCTTACCCATATGGCTAAGGCTATTGCAGCAGTGATGAGTACGATGAACATAATACAGTTGAGTGAGTAAACTTACCATTACAGTAGATGTTTGAATGATCCCTGCTACAGTAGCCACTCCCTTCCTCCATCCCCCTTGTTTTTTTGTGTGTTGTTTATGCCAGGGTATGGCCATTTTTTTTTTTTATTGTTTCCAGCATTGTCATTTCAGAGCTCAGCCTCCGTTTGTATGTTGGCATGGAAGCTCTGAAGGTCTTGTCACCCAAACCTGTCTTTTCAGTAAACTCAGCTCAAGCTGACTAGTGGTTAGGGCTGCTGGAAGCTCACTGAAGCTTTAGAAGCTGGCTAGATGTTATGCCATTTGCAGGATATAACCTGTATAGGTAAGTCTACTGCATCATTTATCATTTGAACATCTACTGTTATGGTAAGCTTACTTACACAACTGTTCCTTAACACAGCATATTCCCAAACTATGCAATGAGTTGCCACTACAGATCAAAGAAAGTACTACTATGGCGATATTTAAAGCTAGTCTTTATGACTGGATAGGTAGACAAGTTTACACAAGGTTATCATGTTATGCCCTAGTTAATGTGGGATGTAAGCACTAAGGAGCTTTACAAGGATGGCAAGATATTTTAAGTTTGTCTCTTTATGGTGAGGTGTCTTATGTTCCCATGTTAGTGCTTGCCTAGTAGTATTCCTGTGTTCCTAAGCTATTAAGAGAGTCAGTCAGCATCGCAAAAGAATTGGCAGTTTGGTGTGAGTGTATTACACTATTTATTTAAGCAGCAACTTGCAAGAGGACTTTTATCTTTGTTCTATTTTGTGTGTGTGTCATACCTCTCAATCTCTTATAGCAAGAGACAAGAAACCAGGACAAAGACATAAATAAAAGTAGGACAAAGGCAGAAAAATAGGGACAATTTTTAAATATTGCTCTTATAAGCTTAGAAAGTTGATAGAATAACAGGTTTTGCATTAGCATGCATTTTCTCAAGGGTATGAAGTCTGAAACTCAAATATCTGTCATTATTTTCTAACTTTGATCTTTAATGATTTGCTACTAATTTGCCAGAAAACCACAATTTTTGAAAAATGGACCAAAAATATGAGGCAAAAATCTGGACTGCTTACCTTATCTCAGAAGTACTCCATAACCCTCCTGGACATGGGCAGTCATTGCTAAATGCAATCTTCGGTATTGACTAGTATTTCTATGGTATTACACTGGGATGAAACAGCTAGGCTTGAAATGACCTCCGGGTCGATAGCCTAGTAATCTCCTATCATCCTATGAAGTAGCAGTTGCATGTACTGGGAAAGCAGATCCAAGTTAGAACCCCCTAATCCCCTCTGTAGATGACTGCAGCACTCCAGGCACTTAATTTTTATTCCAAGTGGAACGAATTGACCATATAACTGTCATCATATAGGGATAAATGGGTCAGTAGAGTGACCAGGATGGAAGCTTGATGCTTAGATGTGAACTAGGGAGCAAACGAAGTATGCAAATGGTGCAGATTTCAGCTGTGT